>NC_084743.1:65657138-65669638 GCF_033978785.1 Entelurus aequoreus | reverse complement strand
GGGCCGCGGGCAAAAATAACTTGTATTAATGTTTGTTTACTCTTTTTAGGAGGGGCCTTTTTTTTAATGTGGATGACATTCTGACAATAAAAATGGATTTGAGTACAAATATTGAGGTCTTTTCTTCAGTAAAGTTGAAGCATGCAAGCGAGTAATCACCTGTGATTAATCATGATCAATCCAAATTCCAAAACATGAATGATCTGATTTATAAAATAGTCATTTGACAGCCCAAATTTAAAGACAAATCTTTGGTTTATAGTAGTGTTGTCCTGATACCAATATTTTGGTACCGGTACCGGTACCAAAATGTATTTCGATACTTTTCGGTACTTTTCTAAATAAAGGGGACCACAAAAAATGGCATTAATGTCTTTATTTTAACAAAAAAATGGTAGGGTACATTAAACATATGTTTCTTATTGCAAGTTTGTCCTTAAATAAAATAGTGAACATACAAGACAACTTGTCTTTTAGTAGTAAGTAAGCAAACAAAGGCTTCTAATTTAGCTGCTGACATATGCAGTAACATATTGTGTCATTTCTCATTCTATTATTTTGTCAAAATTATTAAGGACAAGTGGTAGAAAATGAATTATTAATGTACTTGTTCATTTACTGTTAATATCTGCTTACTTTCTCTTTTAACATGTTCTAGATTATCTACACTTCTGTTAAAATATAATAATCACTTAATTATTCTGTTGTTTGGATGCTTTACATCAGTTTTGGATGATACCACAGTTTGGGTATCATTATTCATTAGTATCACAGTACTATACTAATACCGGTATACCGTACAACCCTAATTTATAGATATCAATATATCAGTTTTTTATTGTAATATTATGCTTTTTTTACTCTATTTAAAAAAAAAATTCTGTTTATTTTACAATGTACGACGAATGGCAAATGGCCCCTAAGAAGCACTTTGTACACCACGTACAAAGTACCTGACAAAAGTGTCTTCTTGGCACGATCAATATAAGTGTCCTTAAGCAAGGCACTTCACCCTTGCTCCTGATGGGTCGTGGTTAGGGCCTTGCATGGCAGCTCCCACCATCAGTGTGTGAATATGTGTGTGTGAATGGGTGAACGTGGAAACAGTGTCAAAGCGCTTCGAGTACCTTGAAGGTAGAAAAGTGCGATACAAGTATAACCCATTCATAAATATGGTTGGAACATTTGAGCATTATGTTTGTGTTCAATTACAGTAAGTTTGTTTATCCTAAACATTCCAGCCATTTCATTTTGCACACTATGGCATTGAGAAACTAAGTCTTATTTTTGTATTTTTTTTATTTTTTAAAATGTACCACAATGGTATCGTACCGTGGCCTTAATACCGTGATAATATCGCATCGGGACATTTGTATACCGTTGCATCCCTATAGTGTTTATATGTGTGAGTGCACATGTGTTACTGTGTACTTCCAGTGTTAATAGTAAAATTGTGTTATTTAGGACATTTCATATTGTACTTCATTTTTTTCTGTACTACTAAAATGTTTCTGTGCACTACTACATTTTTTTTCATTTAGTAGCATCTGTGCTCCTAGTGAAAAAGCTAAGTGTACAGCCCTGCTATTGTTTCAAATGTGGGAGGTACCCATCCCTATGCATGATGAGTGGGCACTGACCAAAGACACTGACATTTTTTTATTGGCATTAGCCTGGTATGTTTTACAGCAGGGGTGTCCAAAGTGCGGCCCGGGGGCCATTTGCGGCCCGCAGCTAATTGCTTACCAGCCCGCCACACATTCTGGAAATGCTATTGCAAAAATTAAAAAAAACATTTAAAAAAGTGGAATGAGGTGAAATCTAACGAGAAAAAGTTGCAATCTTGACACAAAGCTGTCATGCAGGCTGGTTTTTGGTTGGTTTTTTTTGCCATCGCTCAAAAAAATTATTTAAAAAAAATCAATGTTATAATTAATCATTTTCAAGGCTCCAATTACTTCAAAAACTTTACTTTAAAATGTTTTTGTGGAAAAAATATTGCATATATTGTGTGGTTGCAATACAAAAACATCAAAGTTGTATTTGACAAAAGACCATAAAACAAACCAAATAATAGTTTAAACGCAAAATCGACAGATATATCTGAAGTTGATCTCGTAACTTAAGTGTTGAAAGTTAAAAAAATTAAAAAAAATAAAAATTTATCACTTTATGAGTGGGGCACCTTTTGGAGTGGGATTGTATTTATCTTTACACTGTGATTACTCAAAAAATAATAGTGAATTAAAATCAATGGTGTACTGCATTATTGATCTTTTATGGTTTTAATTACTAAATACTGCATATTTCAGTTTTACTATAAAAAACAAAGTTGTCTATGACAAAAAAGGCATAAAACCATTTTTTTTATTACATATCAACCTGAAGTTGATATAGAGATGTACTGTAAGCGTTAAATAATTAAAAAATAATAATAATTTGATTTATTTTTAACATTTTAATGACTGAGACCCTTTATGGTCCCCGGGAGCCCTAAAGGTAAAAAAAAAATTCCATATATTTTGTTATGGTTTGAAAATGAAAAATAGCAAAATGGCCCCCCGCATGCTTTAATTTTTCAATTTACGGTCTTCAGTGGAAAAACTTTGGACACCCCTGTTTTACAGTGTCTACAGTATAGCAGCTTTTTTATGTAATGATGTCCCAGAAGGTCAATTAGCATGGAAAACAATGTTCTGTCCCCGAGGTTCATTGCACATGAACAGTACACAGGTAAACATGTACATGCACTGTACATTTTACACACTTTTGTAGGACATGTAGCCATACAACATCTGTCCTCCTTGTGTTCTTCTTCTGTATTGGTTGTAATCACAATTAGAGAAGTTACTACATTAAAAAAACAAGCCTTTATGAATTTGCTGTTTAATCAAACAAGGTTTTGGTTAACTTGTGGTTAGTGCAATAACATATGTTTTATTTACCTAATAAATGGTACAATCTGTTTTGAGGCCATTTCAGGACATTTTCTTTGTTTGTCCAAGTTAGAGGGTTGCTAAGGCTACAGGTTCAAGTGCGACAGTATAACGATCAACCTCTGGAGCTACAAAGAAGGGCAATTGAAAATACTCTCTGTACTTTGACATCTTTTGTTAGATACTTATTCTTAAGTCTAAATATATTACAATGTTTCTATTCAAATGTTGTTGCCCACGAGTGAATTACCTTTCCAAGGACATCAGCTGCACAGATAAACTAGTGAGTGGGCAGACTATCTTTTTATGTTTTGATGTCCTCCTATCTTAAGGTCGACGGCGCAAGGTTTCCATGGCGATGTGTCTCTCTGAAAATTGAACCGGCTTTTGAAAGCATGATATCAATGACAATTTTTTTGGTCACATATTTCCTTATAAAATCATTGTCTGTAAATAAAAATTTACAAAAACTCATTTTACAACGTGTATATTTACGGCTTATAGTCAAATGCAGTTCATATATGAAAATATTGTTATTTTTCTCAAATTTAGTGGGTGCGGCTTATATACAGGTGCACTCTATAGTCCGGAAAATACAGTATATCTAATAATGTGTAGGATGCTGGAACGATCTCTATTAAAGTTAACATGTGTCATGTCAGCCTTGGAAGTTGGGCTATATTATTGTAAGCCAATTTTTTTTTTATGGCAACAATAACTCCACAATTAATGTTTGGAAAATTGCTTCTAAAAATATTGTCTATTCTTACCTTTACAAGGAAAATCAAAACAGGAAATAATTACATAAAGGAGAACAGTATACAAATCAAATGGCAACAAAATCCAAAAAACATTTATGAACTGCTCAAAAGCCTTGTATTTTGTTTTTGTTTGCAAAACTGCTCGACTATTCCAAGTTGGACATGTTAGGATCTACTAGAACATTTAATGAGTAGGTAAAGTCTGCTCTCCTGAAGTGTTTACCACTCGTCCAAAGCAAAGTGCAACAAGGACAAAAGCAACCATGAAAGGGTACTACAGGTCAATAGCTGGCTTTATTATTCTGTGTGCATGCCTATGCACATACATTACTTAAACATACATACACTGCATTATCTATGATGCAACAGGTGTGTCTATGGCACGGTCATTCAAATGGCGGCCAGGGGGCTAAATCTGGCCTGAGAATGACACCATCAAAACTAAAAATTCCTAAAAACACTAAAATGCTCCTATTGTTTCAAAGGAATTTGGAGCACTGTAAAGACATTGGCATACACTACTGTTCAAAAGTTTGGGGTCACCCAAACAATTTTGTGGAATAGCCTTCATTTCTAAGAACAAGAATGGACTGTCGAGTTTCAGATGAAAGTTATGTTTTTCTGGCCATTTTTAACGTTTAATTGACCCCACAAATGTGATGCTCCAGAAACTCAATCTGCTCAAAGGAAGGTCAGTTTTGTAGTTTCTGTAACGAGATAAACTGTTTTCAGATGTGTGAACATGATTGCACAAGGGTTTTCTAATCATCAATTAGCCTTCTGAGCCAATGAGCAAACACATTGTACCATTAGAACACTGGAGTGATAGTTGCTGGAAATGGGCCTCTATACACCTATGTAGATATTGCACCAAAAACCAGACATTTGCAGCTAGAATAGTCATTTACCACATTAGCAATGTATAGAGTGTATTTCTTTAAAGTTAAGACTATTTTAAAGTTATCTTCATTGAAAAGTACAGTGCTTTTCCTTCAAAAATAAGGACATTTCAATGTGACCACAAACTTTTGAACGGTAGTGTATCTTTGCAAAAATATTTTTCACCTAGCTATATAGGGGTCCAAACTTGTTATTTACATAACCGAGGTGTATCTCAAGTCACTTCTTTAAGGCCTCTCCCTTTTTTACACATTTGTGATTTATGTAACTAAGGTGTTTACTTCTGATGCAGTCAGTAACGTATTTAGTATTGTTTCTCGAGGTCTAATTTTCAGTACTTGCTTTTTCATCATTTGGACGGACGAATTTACACTGCACACCAAATCTGTTTTTTTCTACCCTCGACTGACACAAAGCGGAAAAATTTTGCCAGTCTAAAGATTTCAAACTGCTTCAAATCTGATATTTTTTGCATCAGATTCAGGCCTCATCAGGAGGTAGTCCAAATCCGATTGTAATCTGATGTTTTTCCAAATGGCACCTGAAGGCGACCGGACTGCGACTTTTACGTCATCTTTGGTGGAGCTACATCATTCGTGTGCGCAGGGAAAGACGCAGCCCACCAGCGGAAGTAGATACGTCATAACAACATCCGGTTTCAGTGAGAAAAGTATTTTTTCCACGGCTGAATTTTTGGTGCATCACTAGTCAATAGTGCACAAATAATGAGATATAAGTAATATATGAAGATATATATATACATATAATATATATCTTGATTCCGACGTAATAATTGTTGAAAGACCGTAAATGGCGTGTACGCTCTGGCGTATTTGCCTACATTAGAGATGTCCGATAATATCGGGCTGCCGATATTATCGGCCAATAAATGCTTTAAAATGTAATATCGGAACTTATCGGTATCGGTTTCAAAATTATCGGTATCGGTTTCAAAAAGTAAAATTTATGACTTTTTAAAACGCCGCTGTGTACACGGACGTAGGGAGGAGTACAGAGCGCCAATAAGCCTTAAATCAATCAATAACCGAGCAGCGTCTCCTCATCCAGAAACAACAACACCGGAAATGCGTCCCGTGAAAAAACGTCCGACTGGAACTCTAATAACTAAAGTTCCTCAGGTGAATAATGTAAACTCACTACACCGGTATGTTTTAGCGCTTTCATGGCGAGTTTACTGACAGATATAAGTAAGAAAGAACTTTACACTACTTTATATTAGAAATGGCAACAGCGGAGGATGAATGTCCCATAACAAGGAGATAGAGAAAAAGGAGAAGCTTATCGACTACGGAGTCGGTACAGACTACAAAGGCGGACGAGCGCAAGTTTTCAGGATTTATGCAGATCCCAAATACACATCAGCAGGTACAAGAAGGTAAGAAAAGTTGCTTTTGCATAATATTGCGAAACAAAACTCCAGATAATGTCTTACCTTATACACACACCATAATAATACTCGTGTGTTGAAGCACATCAAGCGGTTCGGCTTCATAGCTTACCAAAGTCGTACTAAAACATTTTGATAGATTTCTGAGCGCCGTGTGTAATGTTGTATATTTTCAATGGAACATATAACATGTTGGTGTTGTTTGCTTGAGTCTTATTGCCATCATAGTGCAGTCTGCACGTATCTCTTATGTTTGACTGCCATCTACTGGTCACACTTATCATTACACCAAGTACCAAATAAAATTGCTTCGAAGTCAGTCAGCAAAACCAGAATTATTCCGTACATTAGGCGCACCGGGTTATAAGGCGCACTGTCGAGTTTTGAGAAGAAAAAAAAAAGGATTTTAAGTGCGCCTTATAGTCCAGAAAATTTGGTAACTAAATAGGTAAACGCAGTCTCAAAAGAATATAACCTGCGGAGGCACTTTCTAAAGAAACATCCACATTTTGATGTCCGGCCCCTGAGACCTGGGGCTTCTGAAACTGCGGCCCTCCTCATTATGTAGCCCTGATTTACGGAATCTGCTCAACTTCCTTTCTTTTCACTTCTTTAAACTGTGCATGGAAGGGACGTCGAGGCCACATTAGGGGGTAGTGCGCGTTTATACTGGAGTCTGATAAAGATCACATTTTACTTGAAATCTAAACAGTCAGCTGGTAAAAAAATATCAAAAAATGTAGTCCAGGTTTACACTGCAGGCAAACGTGGACCAAATCTGACTTAAGTAAAACGTAATATTTATCAGACGCCAGTATAAATGCGACGTCACTTACTGTATATGCGCAGTTGGATAAAGTGAAAACAAAGTTAGTTGACCGGATTCCGTAAATGAACAAGGGAGTGGCTACCAGGGTTGAGTTTTTTCTTGCCCAGATGTGTGATCTGAGACGAGGATGTCGTTGTGGCTTGTGCAGCCCTTTGAGACACTTGTGATTAAGTGCTATATAAATACACTTTGATTGATACTACACGGGAAAATATGGACACCACAGATCAATGTGTTAGTGGGTTTGTGTCGTGGCTTTTGTGGAGAGGAAGTAGGCAGATGATAGAAAAAAACTACAGGAGGAAGAAGAAGAGAGTTGCAAAAACAATGACACGAATTACGTAGCTCGACCAAAGATGATGTAAAAGTCGCAAACAGGTCTCATTGCCGTTCGGACTGCAGTCACTATTGAAATGTTCAGATTCGGGTTACCTCAAATCTGATGGAAAAGTATCAGATTTGAAGCAAAAAAAATATCCAATCTGTATCACTTGTCCAGTGATACAGTCCTTAGCTTTTTGGAAACGTGGCCCCCAACACAATTCAGTTGAATATCCCTGGTTTTAAAATATATTGTGAAAATAATCAATGCCCAACAAACAAGCCAACAAATAACAGTGTTTCCCATAAATTGCCAAGATACCTGTGGCTGTGGGGGCGTGGCTATGGCCGTGACTATGGGCGTGGTCACCATGACATCATCGAGTAATTTGCATAATTTACTACAATATGATTTTCTTTAAAAAGGCTCAAAAATTTATACTTACTAATTAATAATAACTGTTTTGTTTTAAACATCCGTCCATCCATCCATCCATTTTACAATATAATTACAACACTTTATGTACATATTCATATACAGATTTGAACAATAAGTTATTCACTGAAATATATTTATTAATTGTGGTTCTTACAAAAAATACATCTTATAAAAATATAAAAGCTAAAATGTCTCTTTAAGCTCTGCCCCTTTAATTAGTGCATACTAAATAATTTAACTTTAGCCTACTACTACAACCATATTATTTGCCAGCAACATAAAGTGAAACAGAGGCAGAGGTGTCTTGCCACAGTCAGTAACAAATAAACAGAAAACAGTAGTGGTGGTAGATAGACACAAAGCTTCATCAAACATCTGATCCACTGAACAAAGAGCTCCAAAAATCTTGATCCTACACTTCTCTTTTGTAAAGTAAATCTGAACAGCCGATATGGGCATCTACATTAACTATATGATTTGCCTGAGAAGCTGGACAGGACAAAAAAATAAAAATAAAAAAAATAAAAATTTGTGGCGGCCTTAATTCTTTCGTGGCGGGCCGCCACAAATAAATGAATGTGTGGGAAACACTGAATAACTAACATGCACTAAAGCAGGGGTGTCAAACGTAAGGACCGCGGGCCTGAACAGGTTTTATCAGCCCGCAAGATGAGTTTGGTAAGTATAAAAATGAGCCGACATTTTTGAATGAAAGAAACTGCCAGTTTAAATGTGTCCACTAGATGTCACAATAGCAATTATTTGTATCTTTGTAGATGATGCTACATATGTAAAAAAGAAATTAACCCCGTAAGTGCACCAGTCGAGGAAAACCAGCAAACTACATAAATAACATCCTATAATTTGATTTTGATATGTTTCTATCTTGATAGTTAGAAAATTAACACCAATGAGTTGACTGATGAACATTATCTCATAACTTATTCAGAAAGTATAAATAACGACAAATAAAAGGTAGTAGTGTTGTAACGATACCAATATTTTGGTACCGGTACTAAAATTATTTTGATACTTTTCTAAATAAAGAGGACCACAAAAAAATGGCATTATTATTATTATTTTAACAAAAAAATCTTAGGGTACATTAAACATATGTTTCTTATTGCAGTTAAGTCCTTAAATAAAATTGTGAACATACTAGACAACTTGTCTTTTGGTAGTAGTAAACAAACAAAGACTCCTAATTAGTCTGCTAGTCCCTTTTTCAGATGATATAACTGTTGATGACTGAAATATGCTGATAGCAACCCAACCTAACCTCCCCGCATCCCACCCCCCGGATTGTAAATAATGTAAATAATTCAATGTATATACTCTGATGATTAACTTGTGTGATGACTGTATTATGCTGATAGTATATATCTGTATCATGAATCAATTTAAGTGGACCCCGACTTAAACAAGTTGAAAAACTTATTCGGTGTTACCATTTAGTGGTCAATTGTACGGAATATGTACTGTACTGTGCAATCTACTAATAAAAGTCTCAATCAATCAATCAACCATTTAGTGGTCAATTGTAAGGAATATGTACTGTACTGTGCAATCTACTAATAAAAGTTTCAATCAATCAATCCAACCGACCGGTATACCGTACAACCCTAAAAGGTAGAATACTATTAACCCTTGTGTAATGTTCGTATTGTTGTTACTCAGCCAGCGTTTGTGGGTCTGATGGACCCGTTGCATTTTGTGGCTTTTAATGCCTTACAATCAAACACTTTTATGTTAAAATACTGAACAGATGTTTATTGGGATTAGAGATGCGCGGATAGGCAATTATTTCATCCGCAACCGCATCACAAAAGTCGTCATCCTCCCGAACTAACATTTTATCAAAACCACAACCGCCCGCCACCCACCCGTTGTTATATATCTAATATAGACGATGCAAGGCATTCCTGTTAAAAAAAGGAGACTGATCCAATGCAGCAGAGACATTCAATGCGTGCCACGCATTAATATCTCTTGGCCACGCAATAGAGGCTATTATTTATCATTATTATAATATTATTGTCATTTCCATTAAGAAAGTGTTGACTATTTTTTTTTTTTTTCCCTGGTCTTTAGTATTCCCTTTTTTAGTTTGTCGCGTACCACGTTTGCAGTCGGCATTGCCATCTTTTTATTTTTTTCTTCTTCTTCTGTCGTGTTGTGGTGTGCTGTGTCACACCAAATTTCTTCCCCCTACAAAAACCTCCCCCACACCAAATTTCTTCCCCCTACAACCCCCCCTTCCATTTACTTCCGTGGTCATGTTTCCTCTTACGTCATTGACAGCGATCGATAGCACTTCGGCTTTGACTGCCCGTCGCTGGATGGATACTTCGTCTTTGACAGCTGCTGGAATCGGAAGAAATCGATTATTGTTTTTTTTGTACAGGCGCGTGCGGGTTAAGGACCCCCGGCAACTTTGTGACTTTATTGGCAAAGCCCCGGAAGTAAATGGGGGGGAGGTTTTTGTAGGGGGGAAGAAATTTGGCGTGACAGCTGCAGCAGTGTCTTATGAATAATTGCCTGTTTCAAAGAGTGCGGCTCGTTTTTCGTATGTGGGTAACAACATTTAACTATGTATTTTTTTTTTCTGAATTGGTTCAACCGCCACCCGCCCGAATCTATTTAAAATCAATTTTTTTCGTCATGCATCCGCCCGACCCGCGGATTATCCGCGCAGTCCGCGGTTGTGTCCGCAAACCGCGCATCTCTAATTGGGATAAGGTAAACATCTGTTCAGTATTTTAACATAAAAGTGTTTGATTGTGAGGCATTAAAAGCCACAAAATGCAACGGGTCCATCAGACCCACAAACGCTGGCTGAGTAACAACAATATGAACGTTGCACTGAAAATTTCTCTGCCAGTTTCTGCATCCCACAGGGATTCTTCTTTTGTGTTTCTGCACCTGCGGTTCCCCCACAAGGTTGCAACATTTTTTGTCAACACTGTCTGCTCTCATTTTCTCGCACTTTTGACCCTCTGATGTTCTGTGTACCTACACTCTGTCCTCCTCCTGTCTAGGCTTGCTGTGTGTGTGTTACACAGAACATCAATTTCCACACTTCTATCAGCCCCGGGTCCAGAAAATGAAAGTCTTCACAGAAAATGAGCCAAAGTCAGTGAGTCTCAGTTTGAAAAATAAATTAATTGTATCATTTTTCTTTTAATAAAAAATGAAAACGGGTCCCACAGACCCGAACACCACACAAGGGTTAACCGCGACTTGTAAGTGTAAAAAAAACCCAACAACATTATGATTTGTACATTTTCAGAATGTGCTTGTTCTATTTTTAAACAAAGAAAACAATCTGAAGTTGTCTTTATTTTTAAGTTATCGTGCCGTGATTTTAACCAGTCCGGCCCCACTTGGGAGTAGATTTTTCTCCATGTGGCCCCCCCATCTAAAACAAGTTTGATACCCCTGCACTAAACAATAGATGTCATTGAGAACACTTGACAAAAGGTACTAATCAACATACTGAGAAGCACGACTCAGAATCAGCCATGTTATGAATGCACAAGGGACAGATTCACTACCATGTGAAACTTGGCTTCGTTGCTAATTAAAGCATAATAAAGGAGGCTTTAAGGGTCTGTAGCCAGTGGGTGATTAGAAGGATTGGACACAGACATAGGGCTAAATATTCCAAATTCCTCCCAATTCATTACTTCCAACTAGGGCTGGGCGATATATCGATATACTCGATATATCGCGGGTTTGTCTCTGTGCGATATAGAAAATGACTATATCGTGATATTCGCGTATACGTTCTCACGCTGTTGCTTTTAGCTGCGGGGCGTTAAACTGCATGCGTTTCTCACTCTTTCCTGTCTCTCCTTCTCACAGAGACTTTAAAACAAGCGCACCTTCTTACATACGTCACATACTGTCACGTGTGCAACGTCACACGCTCCCGCAGAGCGAGAGGTAGCGACATGGTAACGTTATCTGTGATGCTAACGGTGTGGTTTGAGTGGTAATACGAGAGAAAGAAGGTGCGAATCTGGTAACAAATGGAGGAATAATTAATTCCCAAGAAAAACAGCTGATCGTCTGACGGTGATTTGGCTTCAAGCGGGAATATGTCTTTACATCATGTCAACATCTCCGTTCGGTGCCACACCAACTAAATGCCGAAGCAACTATTTCCACATCAACACCGTAGGACATATACTATTTGATATGCAGCTCATTTTTATGTGACACTTCTTGAAATATCTTGTGTGTCGTCATGCACAAAAGTGCACTTATAGCTTGTTTTAAAATGTCTCTGACAATCTTGCACTTTCTGTTTTGGAAATGACATGAATGTTTGTGCCACTGCTTAGTAACTGTTTAGTAATAATAATAATAATAACAATAATACATTTTATTTATAAGGCGCCTTTCTGGGCACTCAAGGACACCGTACAAAATCACAACAATAAATAAATAAATACAAGAGATGTCCGATAATTTCGGCATGCCGATAATATCGGCCGATAATTTCCAATATTACATTTTAAAGCATTTATCGGTATCGTTTTGTTTTTTTATCGGTATCGTTTTTTTATTTTATTTTTTTTTATTAAATCAACATAAAAAACACAATATACACTTACAATTAGTGCACAAACCCAAAAAACTCCCTCCCCCATTTACACTCATTCACACCCATTCACACAAAAGGGTTGTTTCTTTCTGTTATTAATATTCTGGTTCCTACATTATATATCAATACAGTCTGCAAGGGATACAGTCCGTAAGCACACATGATTGTGCGTGCTGCTGGTCCACTAATAGTACTAATCTTTAACAGTTAATTTTACTCATTTTCATTAATTACTAGTTTCTATGTAACTGTTTTTATATTGTTTTACTTTCTTTTTTATTCAAGAAAATGTAATTT
>NC_084743.1:65649638-65652138 GCF_033978785.1 Entelurus aequoreus | reverse complement strand
GGCGTACCACTAGTTGGAGCCCGCGTACCACTAGTGGTACCTGTACCACAGTTTGAGAATCATTGTCTTAACTTGCTTTTGTACTGATGTATGCATTGATCTGATCAATGTCCGTACAGCGGTTAAGGTAAAAGAGCTTGTGCGGTCATAGATAAGTTAGGACAGTGTTTCTTAACCATATATGTATTACATATTATATATACACACACATATATACATATATATATATATATACATGTATATACATATATATACACATGTATATATATATATATATACATATATATACACATGTATATATATGTATATATATATATATATACACATGTATATACATATATATATATATATATTTATATATACACATGTATATACATATATATATATATATATATATATATATATATATATTATATATATATAATATACATATATACATATATATATATATATACACATATATATATATATATAGACACATATATATACACCTATACAGTATATATACACATGTATACATATACATATATATACAAATATATTATATATATATAATATACATATATACATATATATATATATATACACATATATATATATAGACACATATATATACACCTATACAGTATATATACACATGTATACATATACATATATATACAAATATATATACACATCTATATACACACATATATATACATATATATATATATATACATATACATATATACATACATATATACATATATATATATATATATATATGTGTTTCTGTCAGGGGGGTTCAACTGTGGAACAGCTTGGATAATTCCTTAAAATGTTCCAGTTCTATTCACACATTTAAAAAACACTTTAAGACCAATGTCTTGAAAAAATATATCACTCTAGATTCAACACAGTAGTTAATACTATGATCAATGTTAATTCAAATACTAAATGTGGGTTATAAATAATAATGGAAGTACAATTGTTTGTATATAGTATATAAATTGGTACAAAGGTTTAACATGTCTACAAGGATATTTCACATGCCTTTACTGTGTATATAATTGAACTGTGTTTATGTTATGTATAATGTGTATTTATAATATGTTGTACAATGGACATTCAATAATTTTCGGAAGTTTATTTTGTACTTGACATTGTTTATAGGGTTAGGCGCAATAAGTGTTCAACTTCAGCCTAAACCCTTTCGGTCTGCAACATTTTCATTTTCAATTTAAGAATGTACAACTGTTTGTTTATTTTGTTGACGATTGACCGAAGAATAATAAACTTGAATATATATACACATATACATATATATATATACATATATATATACATATACATATATATATATATACATACAAACCCCGTTTCCATATGAGTTGGGAAATTGTGTTAGATGTAAATATAAACGGAATACAATGATTTGCAAATCATTTTCAACCCATATTCAGTAGAATATGCTACAAAGACAACATATTTGATGTTCAAACTGATAAACATTTTTTTTTTTGCAAATAATCATTAACTTTAGAATTTGATGCCAGCAACACGTGACAAAGAAGTTGGGAAAGGTGGCAATAAATACTGATAAAGTTGAGGAATGCTCATCAAACACTTATTTGGAACATCCCACAGGTGAACAGGCAAATTGGGAACAGGTGGGTGCCATGATTGGGTATAAAAGTAGATTCCATGAAATGCTCAGTCATTCACAAACAAGGATGGGGCGAGGGTCACCACTTTGTCAACAAATGCGTGAGAAAATTGTTGAACAGTTTAAGAAAAACCTTTCTCAACCAGCTATTGCAAGGAATTTAGGGATTTCACCATCTACGCTCCGTAATATCATCAAAGGGTTCAGAGAATCTGGAGAAATCACTGCACGTAAGCAGCTAAGCCCGTGACCTTCGATCCCTCAGGCTGTACTGCATCAACAAGCGACATCAGTGTGTAAAGGATATCACCACATTGGCTCAGGAACACTTCAGAAACCCACTGTCAGTAACTACAGTTGGTCACTACATCTGTAAGTGCAAGTTAAAACTCTCCAATGCAAGGCGAAAACCGTTTATCAACAACACCCAGAAACACAGTCGGTTTCGCTGGGCCTGAGCTCATCGAAGATGGACTGATACAAAGTGTAAAAGTGTTCTGTGGTCTGACGAGTCCACATTTCAAATTGTTTTTGGAAACTGTGGAGGTCGTGTCCTCCGGACCAAAGAGGAAAAGAACCATCCGGATTGTTATAGGCGCAAAGTTGAAAAGCCAGCATCTGTGATGGTATGGGGGTGTATTAGTGCCCAAGACATGGGTAACTTACACATCTGTGAAGGCACCATTAATGCTGAAAGGTACATACAGGTTTTGGAGCAACATATGTTGCCATCCAAGCAACGTTACCATGGACGCCCTTGCTTATTTCAACAAGACAATGCCAAGCCACGTGTTACATCAACGTGGCTTCATAGTAAAAGAGTGCGGGTACTAGACTGGCCTGCCTGTAGTCCAG
>NC_084743.1:65549638-65647138 GCF_033978785.1 Entelurus aequoreus | reverse complement strand
GTAGAGCCAACAAACATTGAATGTTACGCAACAGTGTAAATTTGATGACATGCACAGTACAGTACATGACTCATGTGAGTGATTGACTTGTGTCACCAGTCTAAACCGTGACATAGCAAAATCTTTAATGCAACTTCATTGGGTCAAAAGTTTACTCACATGACCGAAAAACAGGAAAGGCAAAAGAAACGTCAGCCCTTTCCACATCCAGGACTGAAATCCCTCTAAGAAAATAAATCAACCTGTGTATTAGTACTATATTATTACAGTACACTAATGGTTCCCAACCAAAACTAGTACCGTATTTTCCGGACCTAGGGCGCACCGGATTAAAGAGCGCACTGCCGATATATTTTTTATAATTTTCCATATATAAGGCGCATTAAAGGGGTCATATTATTTTTATTTTTTTCTAAATGTAAAACACTTCCTTGTGGTCTACATAACATGTAATGGTGAATCTTTGGTCAAAATGTTGCATGGATGATGTTTTACAGATCATCTTCCATTTATTTATTTTTTATTTATTTATTTATTTTTTCCCCCATAAAGAAATACAATCATGTGTGCTTACGGACTGTAGCCCTGCAGACTGTATTGATCTATATTGATATATAATCTATATATTGTGTTTTTTATGTTGATTTAATAAAAACAATTTTTTTAAAAATTTTTTATTTTATTATTATTATTTTTTTTATTTCTTGTGCGGCCCGGTGGTTGGGGACCACTGAACTACGGCATCGGCACGGACTACAGTGGCGGACGTGCGCACATTTTCAGGACTTATGCGGATCTCAAATACACATCAGATGACAAAAACGTTCACTCGTTTTCTGTCACAAATTTATTGACAGATTTTGATAAAACGTTCAGGAAAACTCCGAAATGGGTTAAACAACAAGTGGTTGAATTTTGGGGGGGTATCCAGGTAATTTCTACCACGTTACCATACGTTTGCGTTACGAGGCTCACCTTTTCTGTTTGTATCATGCTAGCTTCCCCGCCTCCACTCACAGAGACAAAGAGTGCTTTTCTCTGTTTAGTGGGTTAACCACTTGGCTGACAAAAATATTCCACAAGGATGTATTTCACTGAAAAAAGGTTGAGAACCACTGCACTATACACTATACGTACATACACTAGTATACTAATATCACCAATCAATTTGTGTGTTTGTGAACCTTACCCACGGTCAGATCCATGTTGTGTCTTTCCCCTAGCGCACGGAGTCTGTACAGACATCCACTCTGATAATAACACTGCAGACACTGAACAAAACCTGCACGTTCACAAAGCACAGTTTCAAAGTCTGCACATCAGCCTGATATGACATACTTTCAACCAAGACTTGAGCTTACTCTGATAAAGGGAGTACGCCAGGAACTGGTTCCGGAATACCTTGTACAGGTAGCCATCGGGCCTTAAATGGAGAAGGAACAACAGTTTAACGGCACAGAGTCGGCAAGTTTAAAAATACTTTACAAGTCCGTGTCTGTGATATTTACCCACCATGTGAGCATTACACCGGACAGAAAAGCTGAGATGTAATGATGGAAAACCCACCAGCCTTTAATTCTGTAATGTATACGTCAGATAGGGAATTAGCTATGGGACATAAGTAAATAAATAATTAAATATTCAAATAATTAAATATATGTAAATAAATATATTGTATGTGGCATTATTATGGCTCTTTTATCCTGCACTACAACGAGCTAATGCAACAAAATTTCTTTCTTATCTGTACTGTAAAGTTCAAATTTGAATGACAATAAAAGGGAGTCTAAGTCTATTAATCATAATTGGAATTAAATACATACACTACCGTTCAAAAGTTTGGGGTCACATTGAATTGTCCTTATTTTTGGAAGGAATTTCACTGTACTTTTCAATGAAGACAACTTTAAACTAGTCTTAACTTTAAAGAAATACACTCTATACATTGCTAATGTGGTAAATTACTATTCTAGCTGCAAATGTCTGGTTTTTGGTGCAATATCTACATAGGTGTATAGAGGCCCATTTCCAGCAACTATCACTCCAGTGTTCTAATGGTACAATGTGTTTGCTCATTGGCTCAGAAGGCTAATTGATGATTAGAAAACCCTTGTGCAATCATGTTCACACATCTGAAAACAGTTTAGCTCGTCACAGAAGCTACAAAACTGACCTTCCTTTGAGCAGATTGAGTTTCTGGAGCATCACATTTGTGGGGTCAATTAAACGCTCAAAATGGCCAGAAAAAGAGAACTTTCATCTGAAACTCGAAGTCTATTCTTGTTCTTAGAAATGAAAACTACTTTTGAACGGTAGTGTACGTATGTTTTATTTTGTATTTTTAAGAAATAATTAAATATTAAATTAATTCAATATTTTTAATTACATTTTTGTTGCATTATTAATTATAACTGGACTTAAATACATAAATATGTTTACTTTTTTAAATTAATGCAAAAGTACATTTATTCAGTAATCATTTAATTAATTATTTCAATACGTAATTAATTAATTAATATTGATTTCATTATTTCATGGTTTAATAAATGTTTTCACTGTTTATTTATTCATATTATTTCTGACTGTGATGAGGTGGCGACTTGTCCAGGGTGTACCCCGCCTTCCGCCCGAATGCAGCTGAAATAGGCTCCAGCACCCTCCGCGACCCCAAAAGGGACAAGCGGTAGAAAATGGATGGATGGATGACATAATTAATTGAATCGTGAAATAATTAAATCAATAATTAATTTAATATTAAAAAATTAATTCAACCCTGAAAACATTTAAGTAAGAATCAATTAAATATTAAAAAATTTAACTAAATGATAACATAAATAAATGTACTTTTACATTCAGTGAATTTAAAATACATTATGTATTTATTTTCAATTATAAGTAATTAATGACACATTTGGTAATTATTTAAATATTAATTTATTTACTTAATTATTTAGTTGTCCCATTTGACCTCCGATAATAAGCTGCCAAACACATGTAAAAGTACACCAGGAAAATACCGAATGTAGAACTTACCTGGAGCCATTGGTGATGAGGACGCTTTCCCTGATTGTTAATGTGCAATAATACCACACCAGCAGGAAGTTAAGGATTGCGTCAAGGAATCTTAAGCCATGGAGAATAATACAAAACATAGACAAAATGTTACTCTGATTGACACGTACTGTACATGCTGGTCATGATCAATTATTATATACGTATATTATATTAATGCTTACCTGTAGCTGACAAAGAAATAGCATACAAAAGAGAACAGCAGCAGGACGACAGTGAGGTACAGCTTGAACTTCTCATATTCGTCTTTGTAGGCGAATCTGGCAGAAAAATATTATATTTATATTTATGCATTAAGTGACTTTTGGACCTAAAATAACCTACCTATGGTTATCATATACTGGCAGAAAAAAAACAGTACTTACTTTGACTGTTTGCTGAGAAGAGTGACATTCACATTGCCAAGAACCAGGCTCAGGTACAGCCTGAAATACAAAATAGGTTTGAACCCATTTCTTTATTTGATCAAATATGTCATTGTAATTATTTATTTTTCAATGGCCATCGCACCAAGTCGGTGCTTTTTGCATCTCACAATAAAAGCATGTAAATGACACAATCAAATTAACCGTAAAATATTTATATTTTTTTAATTGAGCGAAGTGTCCTGAAAATTAATCAGATTCCAAATTTAATAGATACAATTTAAATTGGTGAATTTAAACTATTGAGCAATGGAAAAATAGTGTTTGTTGCCTTTTCCCGCTATCAGGTTTCATTTTTTACACATTTGTGGTACTCTGTAATCCAACTATACTTCAAATGTATTTTCTTCTTAAAAAAAAACCCCTAAAAACTTTTTACAGTTTTCCTCCTGCCACTTTACGCTTCAAATGTTGCGGCTGCACTCTATCGCGTTTCTAAAAAATATATATTCAATAAAAAATCATATCGCAGCTCCTTGCTGTTTCATGTGTGTCTACAGCCTATTAGTCAAAATATGCACATTTAAGCACATTTTACAGATTTTTCTAACCTAAATTAAAGGCCTACTGAAAGCCACTACTACCGACCACGCAGTCTGATAGTTTATATATCAATGATGAAATCTTAACATTGCAACACATGCCAATATGGCCGGGTTAACTTATAAAGTGCAATTTTAAATTTCCCGCTAAACTTCCGGTTCGAAACGCCTCTGAGGATGACGTATGCGCGTGACGTCAATCATTGAAACGGAAGTATTCGGACACCATTGAAGTCAATACGAAATAGCTCTGTTTTCATGTCATTATTCCACAGTATTCTGGACATCTGTGTTGGTGAATCTGTTGCAATTTGTTAATTGCATTATGGAGAAAGAAGCTGAGCAAGCAAAGAAGAAAGTTGTCGGTGCGAAGCGTCTATTTTGCGAGGGAAGTCAGCATCAATACGTACACAGCCGGCGCTTCTTTGTTTACATTCCCGAAAGATGCAGTCAAGATGGAAGAACTCGGATAACAGAGACTCTAACCAGGAGGACTTTTGACTTCGATACACAGACGCCTGTAGAGAACTGGGACAACACAGACTCTTACCAGGATTACTTTGATTTGGATGACAAAGACGCAGACGTGCTACCGTGAGTGTGCAGCTTTGGCTTCCAAACATTTGATAACTTGACCGTATGTGCGCGTCACGTACGTAACTTTTTTTTAAATATATAAGCTTTATGAACCTTGGGTTAGGTGAACGGTCTTTTGGGCTGAGTGATTGTGTGTGTTGATCAGGTGTTTGAATTGTATTGGCGTGTTCTATGGAGCTAGGAGCTAGCAGAGGAGCTAGGAGCTAGCATAACAAACACGCAGGTGTTTTTATGCAGGATTAATTTGTGGCATATTAAATATAAGCCTGGTTGTGTTGTGGCTAATAGAGTATATATATGTCTTGTGTTTATTTACTGTTGTAGTCATTCCCAGCTGAATATCAGGTCACCCCCGGCTCTCACAGCATCTTCCCTATCTGAATAGCTTCAACTCCCCACTAGTCCTTCACTTGCACTTTACTCATCCACAAATCTTTCATCCTCGCTCAAATTAATGGGGAAATTGTCGCTTTCTCGGTCCGAATCTCTCTCACTTCATGCGGCCATCATTGTAAACAATAGGGAACTTTGCGTATATGTTCAACTGACTACGTCACGCTACTTCCGGTAGGGGCAAGCCTTTTTTTTATCAGATACCAAAAGTTGCGATCTTTATCGTCGTTGTTCTATACTAAATCCTTTCAGCAAAAATATGGCAATATCGCGAAATGATCAAGTATGACACATAGAATAGATCTGCTATCCCCGTTTAAATAAAAAAAATTCATTTCAGTAGGCCTTTAAGCATTTTCGGCATAAAAATGGGTAAATTAACTTTTAAATCAGGAGTCCCCAAACTACGGCCCACGGGCGCAATCCAGCCCGCCAGCGTCCAAAATCTGGCCCGCGGGAAGTCCCAAGTTAGAAAAAAAAAAAAAAAAATTTTAAATTTTATTTATATATTTTTTTGTTATTATTATTTTGAAGTCTGTCCTTTCTAATCCTTTTTCTACCGCTTGTTACTCTCTGTGTCTCCTAACCACTCAGGCAAATCATTTTGTTTAAACATGCATTTTCCCATCCATAACGTGATATCATCACGCTCGGAATATATATATATATATATATATATATATATATATATATATATATATATATATATATATATATATATATATATATATATATATATATATATATATATATATATATATGTATATATATACACGTTAAGTCAGGAAAAAACAGAGGCCATTTCATCCCTACAAGCCTGTTTTTATTGATCAACTGACATAATAATATTTATAAAATCCCCTGAAGAGCAGGAAAACTTGCGAAACAGGCTTGTAGGGATGAAATAGCCTCTGTGTTTTTTCCTGACCTAATGTATATTCTGCTCTACTCCGGTATATAACCTTTTTGACCTTGGGGCTCAACTTTTCCACTACATAGGAGCCTGGGTCCCACTCCAATATTAACACTGAATTAGTAATCTTACTCATGATTTTAATCTTATTCAATAATTAAATCTATCCTACCTACAGTTTACAACCTTGTCAAATGATATGAACGCATGTGTAACCACAAAGATCATTTTTTATTGAACACATAAACCTTAATCTTATGTCAGGCTCAGTAGAAAAATAATTACTAACCAAATATAGTCATAAGAAGGAATTAATACATAAAAATTTTTTTTTACATTTATTTGCATACAATTATGTTGTGCTAAAATAAAGAAAGAAAATAATAATGAATATTTTTGTTAATTAAACTGTCAAAAAATGTGTGTGCAAATGAAAATACAGCTTCACCACTTTTGTCATAATTTTTGCGCTTAGGGAACTTCTCTAAGACTTTAGCTCCAGACTTCTTCTGTTTGTTTGATATTGTCATTACTGCCACAAGTGGTGGAAAAGTGTATTACAACTCAACACTACTGCAACCCATATAGACCACAGATGCCAAAAATATATTTTTTGGCGGCTCTCTAGGGGGCGCTCACGGCTCAACAATGGCAGAGTTGTGTACAGAAAGAGTATGGCTAACTCGGTTTTAAAGTTGGTAGTTTTACAAGAGTAAAAGTGACTACAGGGGTGTTAGTTAATGTCTACAGAGCTCTAATAATGTAAAAACACGTTTTTAGAAGGTTGTAAACAGGTATTTAATGCTCTAACAACAAATATATTACATTTATAAATAAGAATTTCTACTTTGTCTGGAACCAAATAACAGTGATCAATGTGGGACGACTAGTTAAAATTCACTCTCTGTTACCTTGACTCATTAAACTCGTTGTAAAAAAAATAATATTCCGCACATGGTGCACAGGAAGTGGTGTTATTCAGGTCCTTTGCAGAACATGGGAAGGCCAAATGGAAGTTCATTCATTTATTTCTCTGTATATTCAAAAATATTTAAACTTTGAGTAGGACTTAAATCTCGGTACAATCCTGTTGCCTAAATCACTTTGTTAGTTTGATTGTTTAAATACAATGTTTGTTGATTCATGAAAAACAATTGCTTCGAAAAGTGGGGTGTACGGAAATTATAAACGGTAAACCCCGGTTTATTGCCGATAGTTAGTAAAAATAAATAAATAGTAACGCTGTCTGAGGCTGAGCCAATCAGTGACCATGAACGGCGTGCTCTGGTTAGCTTGGTCTCATCTAGTGGCCAATACTACTGTAATATTGATATTGTTAGTTATTTTAGCCATTGTTATGCTTGAAAATGATTAAGGTATGTTTTGAAAATATGTTTCGGAAAAATATTTTTTAAATTCCGCAATATAGTGAAGCCGCAATCTTTAAAGCTCGATGGGCAAGGGACGACAATTTATATTTTTACATTTATTATTAGTAGTAGTAGTCAGTAGGTGTGCACAACAAAATCGATTCACATTCAAATCCCGATTCTTATTCATACTGATTCTAAATCAATGCATGATTTTTTAAAATCTGTTAAAAAAAACTATATATACATATATACCGGTACACATACATACATACATACATACATACATACATACATACATACATACATACATACCTACATATACATAAGTTTATACATAAACATATATATAAATATATATACACACATATATATATATATATATATATACACACACTACCGTTCAAAAGTTTGGGGTCACATTGAAATGTCCTTATTTTTGAAGGAAAAGCACTGTACTTTTCAATGAAGATAACTTTAAACTAGTCTTAACTTTAAAGAAATACACTCTATACATTGTTAATGTGGTAAATGACTATTCTAGCTGCAAATGTCTGGTTTTTGGTGCAATATCTACATAGGTATATAGAGGCCCATTTCCAGCAACTATCACTCCAGTGTTCTAATGGTACAATGTGTTTGCTCATTGGCTCAGAAGGCTAATTGATGATTAGAAAACCCTTGTGCAATCATGTTCACACATCTGAAAACAGTTTAGCTCGTTACAGAAGCTACAAAACTGACCTTCCTTTGAGCAGATTGAGTTTCTGGAGCATCACATTTGTGGGGTCAATTAAACGCTCAAAATGGCCAGAAAAAGAGAACTTTCATCTGAAACTCGACAGTCTATTCTTGTTCTTAGAAATGAAAGCTATTCCACAAAATTGTTTGGGTGACCCCAAACTTTTGAACGGTAGTGTGTATATATATATATATATATATATATATATATATATATATATATATATATATATATATATATATATATATATATATATATATATATATACATACATATAAATACATAAGTATATACATAAACATATATATACATACATATATGCATAAATATTTATATAAATACATACATATATATATATATATATAAATACATAAATACATACATACATACATACATACATATACATATATATATATATATATATATATACATATAAATATATACATACAGTATATATATGTACATATACATATATAAGAGAATATAGGACACACTTTCTGCCAAACTGATACGAAAACCCCCCAAAAAACTAATGTCCCGCCCCCTGACTTCTGGTGTGTATGTTCCGCCTTCTGACATCCAGTGTGACAATGTGGTCATAGACATTACGATACTAACAGTATAATTTGTCAGATGTCAGTTGTTTGGAAAATAATAATCTAAATATTGTTACCACATTTAATTTGACAGGTAAATGAAAGATTTAAAAAATAATCTATATATTTAATATTTACAGGAAATAGACATATGAGATATTATGCCAGTTAAAGCCGCTGTGTGTTTTGAGTGTATCTCATTTTTCCTAGTTTAATGATTTTTAGTGCAATTGTACACCATGCACATTAGTACACATCATGAATAAGCAGGGTCTTCCTACTGCATTTGTACATCTATTCATTAAAGTTATGTCAAACCAGACCCTAACCTGTTCACCAATTACTTTTTTCAATCGCTGTTACTTTTTCATTCACTACTCAGTATTTCAGCAAGTTTGTTTTTCAAAACCTATTCAAAATGTTAGGATTGTATTATGTTTTGTTAGCAATATTTGACATGTTTAAGAGCAGAATGTTTCCCACAACCCTACTGCACTTGTATATCATTAAGGCGAGGTTAAGATAAATCATTGTGTTACTCTTTAACTAGTGTGTCCACACCTTACTGATTAACATTGTCTAGATTTCACGTGCATACATATTTCTAGTCATTGCTTTCTGTCAATTTTCAATTTTATTTAAAAAAAAGGCTAACATATAAACAACTAGATGTTTTTTGGATGAAAAAATGTCTAAAACTAAAAATGCTAAAGTTTTAGCCACCCTTTGATTACTGCTTTGCACACTCTTGGCATTCTCTCGATGAGCCTCAAGCACACCTGTGAAGTGAAAACCATTTCATGGGACTACCTCTTGAAGCTCATCGAGAGAATGTGATCAGAGCAAAGGGTGGCTACTTTGAAGAAACTAGAATATAAAACATGTTTTCAGTTATTTCACCTTTTTTTGTTAAGTACATAACTCCACATGTGCTCATTCATACTTTTGATGCCTTCAGTGACAATCTACAATGTAAATAGTCATGAAAACAAAAAAAACGCATTGAATGAGAAGGTGTGTCCTGTACTGTATGTATATATGTATGTATATATACACACACACATACATATATACATACATACATACTTTATATATATACACACACACACACACACACACACACTATACAGTATGTATGTATATACACACACACACATACATATATACATACATACATACTTTATATATATATACACACACACACTATACAGTATGTATGTATATACACACACACACATACATATATACATACTTTATATATACACACACACACACTATACAGTATGTATGTATATACACACACACACATACATATATACATACATACATACTTTATATATATACACACACACACTATACAGTATGTATGTATATACACACACACACATACATATATACATACTTTATATATACACGCACACACTATATATATATATATATATATATATATATATATATATATATATATATATATATATACACTACCGTTCAAAAGTTTGGGGTCACATTAAAATGTCCTTATTTTTCAATGAAGATAACTTTAAACTAGTCTTAACTTTAAAGAAATACACTCTATACATTGCTAATGTGGTAAATGACTATTCTAGCTGCAAATGTCTGGTTTTTGGTGCAATATCTACATAGGTGTATAGAGGACCATTTCCAGCAACTATCACTCCAGTGTTCTAATGGTACAATGTGTTTGCTCATTGGCTCAGAAGGCTAATTGATGATTAGAAAACCCTTGTGCAATCATGTTCACACATCTGAAAACAGTTTAGCTCGTTACAGAAGCTACAAAACTGGCCTTCCTTTGAGCAGATTGAGTTTCTGGAGCATCACATTTGTGGGGTCAATTAAACGCTCAAAATGGCCAGAAAAAGATAACTTTCATCTGAAACTCGACAGTCTACTCTTGTTCTTAGAAATGAAGGCTATTCCACAAAATTGTTTGGGTGACCCCAAACTTTTGAACAGTAGTGTATAGTTTTTTAATCAGAATTAATTAAACAAAAAATACATTTTAGGTCATCTCCATGAAACCAGACTTTTTCTAACCTGTAACCTGTTTCATTATAATTATTATACCAAATAATACATTGCGAGAATCGTGTTGAATCGAGAATCGGTTCTGAATTGCATCGTTATCCCAGCAATCGGATTAGGATCGAATCATTGGGTGCCCCAAGATTCCCACTCCTAGTTATTAATATCAAGATTTCAGCTTTGTTGCTTTAAATCTTGGCCCATTTTTCTATTTTTCGCTAATTTTCCTCATAACTTTTTAATTTTTTTAATCATTATTTTTTTCAACATTTCTGTTGAAATCACTGTAAGTGTCAACATGCTGTTAGCATGAATGCCATCTAAATACATTTAGCTATTTCTATGCTAAAACCTCTCTTCTGTTACTTTCACGCCTGTTACTCTAATTAGCACTTTAGGACCCTTGTCGAGAAAAATGAAATAGATTTCTATGAGATGAGTAGCTTAATGTGTATATCATATCAGAGTTTTTTTTAAACTGGTGGTACGCCAAAAAAAAATCACTAGATTAAAGTACAGTGTTTTATTTTTCTATATTCAAAGACAGTGTTACTGTTCAAACTGTGTGGCCAAAAATATTGAGTATACGCGTTAAATAAAACCTCTGCCTTGTTTTTAACGAAAACTTAGGCCTAAAATGTTGGTCATTATGGTGGTACTTGAAGAGCCAAGTTTTTTTCTGAGGTGGTACTTGGTGAAAAAAGCTGGCTGATGAGGATTTTTTGAAAATGCCAAAATGTTAAAGGTAATTGTCACCCATTCTTCTTGGGGAGGAAGCCTTCCATTTCAGAGAAAGCGTTGGGTCGAATTTTAATTTTCTCTTTTATTTGACCGAGGCTCCTTGCTTCTTCCTCTGAGAGTCCTTCGCTGCATCTAGTGGATGACGTAAGAACACGTGACCAGGTTGTATGACTCACACAGTGTGTGTGTGTGTGTGTGTGTGTGTGTCCATGAATATCTTTTCAGAGCAGTTTGTGTTGACAATTACTTGTTCACCATGGAGGACATCTCCTTGAGTCTTTTTCGCTGATGGGAAATGGAGCAAGAGCAGCTGTTTTGCAGTCTGGTAATTTCATCCAGTTTCTGAAGGTACAATGTGTGCGTCTCCTGGGGAACGGCAACAAGAATTCAAACGAAAAAACCGCAGCAAAACTATATTTCAACGTTTCTTTTCAAAATTGCCGGCAATAATGCACTTTTTCCGGATTAAAAAACAGTTTCTTACCTGAGCACGCTGGTATTCTTCTTCCAGGCTTTGCCATTGCTGCCGAACGTCTGTTAAACTTTGAGACATTCCGCGACTCCTTGGTGCTTTTGTCAATAATCCGAATATTTGTCCACATGAAATGACTCGCACATAATGAGCTGAAGTATTATTCCTAAGGGTGTTGTGTATGTCATTATCATGGATGGTTTATTGCAGAGTGAACTTTGACTTGAAGACATGTTGAAAACCCAGACTTTGTTCGCAGCACTTTCTTTATCTCGGTGCATTATCACATTTTAGAGGTGGATAATACCGACTTAAAATGTCATGCAGATAAGGAATACATAAGTCACTTTTTTTTAACTCATGCTAGTTTATTAGTCCCCCCCCCTCAATCTTGTATTTCCTTCATCACTGCATAACTCATTGTTACACATTCTCTATTATTTTCCCTTGTATTATGAAATAAGAACTTAAAAGTAAACTTTAAAAGGTGTTAAACTCGTTTTCATCAAGGGCCACATCGCAGTGATGACTGCTTTCAGAAAATATGTGGTAACAGTAAAGTTACAGAATATGAATGTTAACGTAGAATTGCCTTATTGCCTACGCCAGGGGTCCCCAAACTACGGCCCATGGGAGACCCCTAGTAGAAATCTGTGCTGTCCAGCTGCTCAGGAAAATCATATTGCTGTTGTAGATGTGAACACATGCTGCACAGATTTACTTTAAAAAAGAAAAGTGTGCTATACTTATCTTGTTGCCTTATTTGTTTTGGACTCTAGTAAATGTTTGGATATATTTGGCGTTTGACGCAACCGAAACTGGAGCAGGAAGGGATAAAAAAAAGAAGAAAAAAAGAGGACATTGTAGGGACCGCAAGAGGCCACAAAAAAAATATTTTAAAAAAATACAAAAAAACCCTCCCCAAAAAATAAAAATTATATATATATATATATATATATATATATATATATATACACACACACACATACGCACACGCACAGACACAAACACACACACACAAATGTATTTCTTACCTTCTTGAGACCTTTGAAAAATGCTTACCTATTTAGGACCACCCTTTCTAGATATATAAATATTTGTATTTACAGCATTAATAATATATACACACTATGCAAAAATAAAAAACGTAAGCTTTAAGTTTTTGAATTTGTTGTTTGTAATTGATTTTTAATCTTCATTATTTACTTCAAGTTATTACAGTATGTCTCTATATACATAGTTTTTTTTAATTTTTAAAAATAAATTCTAACATTTCAATTTCTTACACACACTTGTTATTACATATATTGGCCAGAGGGGGAGCGCTTCAATTTTTTTACACACACTTGTTATTTCATATGTTGACCAGAGGGGGAACACTTTTAAAACCGACACACAGTCAATTTCTGCGATGAGGTGGCGACTTGTCCAGGGTGTACCCCGCCTACCGCCCGAATGCAGCTGAGATAGGCTTCAGCGACCCCCCGTGACCCCAGAAAAAGGACAAGCGGTAGAAAATGGATGGATGGATGGACACAGTCAATTTGAAAAATCCCTCCTTTTTGGGAACACCCTAATTTTGATAGATTTCACCACCAGGGGTGCAAATTAGACATTCTCTATTAGATGCAATGGTTTTTTCCGTATTGGGACCATGATTTATATCCTAACTTGTTCACCGCTCCTCATATGGAAGGTACTTTACCTTGTTGGTGTCTCAAGAAGGGTACAAATACAAGAACACACACACACACACACACACACACTTGGCCTATGCAATTGATTATTTGTTTCTTTATGCACAAATTGATGGATAACTTTTTTTGAAACCATGTGTCAAGGTGACAAGCAGGCACTTATTTATTTTAACAAAAAAAATATATACAGTATATGCTGGCACTCAGCATCAAGGGTTGGAATTGGAGGTTAGATCACCAACATGATTCCCGGGCACAGCCACCGCTGCTCACTGCTTCCCTCACCTCCCAGGGGGTGAGGGTGATGGGTCAAATGCAGAGGATAATCTCACCAAACCTAGTGTGTGTGTGTGTGTGACAATCATTGGTACTTTAACTTTAATATGGTGATAATTGGAAAGCCATGTGTATTCTGAGGTGGCACTGGGATAAAATAATAAAACGGTTTAGTTTTCTAAAAAAAAAAGCTATTTTTATTTGTATATGTGTCTCTTGAAATAAGTGACATGAATACAATAAAAATACAACACAATTTTGTGGGTATTTTTACTCAAAACGTGGAAAATACTAGGAAAAATGTACATTGCCAACCTGTCACTAGCTTATCCGGTTCGATAGGGGGCAGCAGTGCGCTCTAGCGGTAGATTGTCAACCACGCACGGTATGTTTTTGTGTAACGGAGGCCGAAGAAGAGAAGCGAGACAGTCTATTCCAGAAGAAGGTTATCGCACATAAATTATTTTCTGAGAATGACGCGGCAAATACGTCGACACCACACGGTAAACTTTCCTGGATATGTATTTACCAACTACAGCCGCTTATGAATACAAGGCCCGGTGGAGCGCTAAAAGGGGGCAATACGTACACGTATGAGCAAGGTAAGATACGGTGCATGTGAACGCGCGGTGTAAATGTCAGGAACATTTAAAAAAATGGCGGTTGTTATTTTATAACAGTTTGTATATATGTTACAGGAAGATGTACGCCGCCGTGTACGTCCTGTCCACGGTGACAGGCTACCTCCTCACCTCGGCTCTGCTGCTCAAATGTCCGACTCTGCTGCACCGGAAGAAGAGAGAGAGGTTCTACAGCAGGCACATTTCTCACCGGGGAGGTTTGTGCTACTCCTTAATAAATAGTCAACATTTATATTATTTTTGTAATACTCTTGTGGTCTACATAACATGTAATGGTGGTTCTTTGGTCAATATTTTGCATAGATTATGTTTTGCAGCCCAATATCAAACCGCTTTAGGATGCCTTGTGGGCGGTCGTTTTTTTATTTTTGTTTTTTTGGATTTTCAAAACCTGTATTTATAATATTCAACATTTACATCCATCCATTTTCTACCGCTTGTCCCTTACGGGATTGCGGGGGGTGCTGGAGCCTAACTCAGTTGCATTCGGGCGGAAGGCGGCGTACACCCTGGACAAGTCGCCACCTCATCACAGGGCCAACCATACTTGCCAACCCTCCCGATTTTCCCGTGGAGATTCCCGAATTTCAGTGCCCCTCCCGAAAATCTACCGGGGCAACCATTCTCCCGAAGATTGGGGGCGTGCCTTAAAGGCACTGCCTTTAGCGTCCTCTCTCACCTGAAAAGGAGACTATTATATATGTCTCTGTCATCCATAGGTTTATCTATAACCCATAAAGTAGGCAGGCACGGAGCTATTTCTCAGCGTGTTTATTCTAGCCGGCACGTTAATACACTGACATACTACATTCGGATTCCCATCATGCATTGCTTCAAAACTACGGCAAGTAGTAATGTCCAAAAACATAACAGAGACGAAGCAGAAGAAGAGACATGGCGACGACGAGTAAGAAGAAGAAGTACGCTTGCAAGTTCCAAAATGATTGGAAAAAATAATTTCAGTTCATCCAGGACAGCTCGAAGGGGAAGGGGTATGCTGCCTGCACATTTTGTAGATCAGACTTCTCCATTGAACACGGTGGCCGAACAGATATACTCATTCATTAAAGGATTATATATATGTATATATATATATATATATACACTACCGTTCAAAAGTTTGGGGTCACATTGAAATGTCCTTATTTTTGAAGGAAAAGCACTGTACTTTTCAATGAAGATAACTTTAAACTAGTCTTAACTTTAAAGAAGTACACTCTATACATTGCTAATGTGGTAAATGACTATTCTCGCTGCAAATGTCTGGTTTTTGGTGCAATATCTACATAGGTGTATAGAGGCCCATTTCCAGCAACTATCACTCCAGTGTTCTAATGGTACAATGTGTTTGCTCATTGGCTCAGAAGGCTAATTGATGATTAGAAAACCCTTGTGCAATCATGTTCACACATCTGAAAACAGTTTAGCTCGTTACAGAAGCTACAAAACTGACCTTCCTTTCAGCAGATTTAGTTTCTGGAGCATCACATTTGTGGGGTCAATTAAACACTCAAAATGGCCAGAAAAAGAGAACTTTCATCTGAAACACGACAGTCTATTCTTGTTCTTAGAAATGAAGGCTATTCCACAAAATTGTTTGGGTGACCCCAAACTTTTGAACGGTAGTTTATATATATATATATGTATGTATGTATGTATGTATGTATGTATGTATGTATGTATGTATGTATGTATATATATATATATATATATATATATATATATATATATATATATATATATATATATATATATGTACACCCCCATATATATATGTACACCCCCATCTCCCGAATTCGGAGGTCTCAAGGTTGGCAAGTATGGGGCCAACACAGACAACATTCACACTCACATTCACACACTAGGGCCAATTTAGTGTTGCCAATCAACCTATCCCCAGGTGCATGTCTTTGGAGGTGGGAGGAAGCCGTAGTACCCAGAGAAAACCCACGCAGTCACTGGGAAAACATGCAAACTCCACACAGAAAGAGCCCGGAATTGAACTCGGGACCTTCGTACTGTGAGGCACACGCACTAAAAAATGGCGGTTCTGTACTACATCGTAGTGTGCTGGGGGGGCAGTATATCTAAGAAGGACAGCTCCAGACTGTAGAAACTGATCAGGCGGGCCGGTTCTACGATCGGAATAAAACTGGACTCACTGGTGACGGTGGCAGAGAAGAGGACTGTGGAAAAACTAGTGAGCATCCTGGATGATGCCAGTCACCCTCTGCATACCGTTGTCAGTAGCCAGAGGAGCCTGTTCAGTGCTAGACTGCGTCATCCCAAGTGCAGGACTAATAGACTCAAAAACTCCTTTGTCCCACACGCCATTAGACTGTACAACTCCTCTGGGGGGGGAGGAGAGGTACTAGGATGACAGGGGATGCAAAACAATAACAGTGCAATACTTTTTCATAACATGGTCACTACTGTCTAGTTTCTCTTGTTATATTTTTATTCTCATTGTTGCTTTTTATTTTTATTCTATTGCAATATTTTTCTATTTTGTTTCCATTTATACCCCCATTATTTACTTTTTACTTTTTTAGAATTTTGTACACTGCTGCTGGAATTTAAATTTTCCTGAGGGAACTCTCCTGAAGGAATCAATAAAGTTCTGTCTGTCTGTCTGTCTGTCTGTCTGTCTGTCTGTCTATCTATCCATCCATCCATCCATCCATCCATCCATCCATCTATCTATCTATCTATCTATCTATCTATCTATCTATCTATCTATCTATCTATCTATCTATCTATCTATCTATCTATCTATCTATCTATCTATCTATCTATCTATCTATCTATCTATCTATCTATCTATCTATCTATCTATCTATCTATCTATCTATCTATCTATCTATCTATCTATCTATCTATCCATCCATCCATCCATCCATCTATCCATCTATCTATCTAATGTATATTTGCCTGAAGAGGTCAGAGTCCACAGCTATCTAATGTATATTTGCCTGAAGAGGTCAGAGTCCACAGCAATTGTTAGGTCAAACCGTCAAACACAGCATCTGCAGCTTCTCTTTATTTTCATGTAAAAATGTCGCTCATTTGGATGTTTGTGGACGCTGAGGCTGACTGCGGCTTCGTATGATGTGGACTGAGCGTGCTGCGGTCAGTTTGACTCGCCGGGTCGGCTAACCCGTCAGGCATGTTTTTCACGGTTTGATTGTTTCTCCGATTCGGTCGTCTGCCTCTTCTCCTTCACACAAACTTTTTTAGTTCCTGTGGTTGGTGGGAGCGTTATTGTGTCAATCTATGTTAAAGTTAAAGTTAAGTTAACTTAACTTTAACAGAGTTAAAGTTAAAGTACCAATGATTGTCACACACACACTGGGTGTGGTGAAATGTGTCCTCTGCATTTGACCCATCCCCTTGTTCACCCCCTGGGAGGTGAGGGGAGCAGTGGGCAGCGGCGGTGCCACGCCCGGGAATCGTTTTTGGTGATTTAACCCCCAATTCCAACCCTTGATGCTGAGTGCCAAGCAGGGAGGTAATGGGTCCCATTTTTATAGTCTTTGGTATGACTCGGCCGGGGTTTGAACTCACAACCTACCAATCTCAGGGCAGACACTCTAACCACTAAGCTGTCTAAGTGGAGGTACCGCTGTAATCGTTACTTGCAGCTCTAATGCGGTGCTTTTATATACAGCTGCATACGACATCTCTCTGTTTGAGCCTACATTGTCTTTTAGTACAACTCTATAGATGTGATTTGAATGTGTACGTGTACCAAATGTTGTGGACCGCAAGTGTTCAGCCCCAACCTCACTTTGTGTTGTTGACATTGCAGGAGCAGCGGAGAACCTGGAGAACACAATGGCAGCTTTTAAACAGTAAGTCGAACTTTGGAACCCGATGGCAGTAGCTGGCATCGTGCATTTGAACAATTTACGTCGGTCCGTCCATGCAGCGCAGTGGCTCTCGGCACGGACATGTTGGAGCTGGACTGCCACCTGACAAAGGATGGGCAGGTTGTGGTGTCTCATGACCGACATCTGCAGAGGGCGACAGGCATCGATGCATACATCTCCGACATGGCATATGCGGTGAGTGTCTTACCGTATTTTCTGGACTATAATCCGCTACTTTTTTACAACGCTTTGAACCCTGCAGTTTATAAAACGGTGCGGTTAATTTATGGATTTTTCTTAGCTAATAGCCATAATATTTTGTACTCAACAAATACTTTTCATAAAACACAAGTAGCGGGAAACACCGAAAAGATCTGGTATTTTTTGTGCTATGGTGCCATCTTTTGGACGAGTTCGCTCACTGCAGGTGCTGCGGGTTTAACGTCTAATGTTTGGTGCCTTGAACCGGAAGTACAAATTTCGTTCCGTCTTTGTCAGGTTCAAACACTGATGACATCTATTAAACAAGACAAGAAGCAAGGAATTAAACAGAGACAACATTCAATTTGGCTCAATTGAGGAGAAACATCTGGACTGTACTCTTTGTACAGTCCCACCACGCTCTGACGAAAGATTTTATGCCTCCTCTTTTATTTGGACTTTCCCTGATTACATGGCAACAGCTGTTTCTAAAGGAAGGGGGTCGTAAACAGCCGCTGCCTTTGGTCACAAAACAGTTCAAAGAAAAGGTGCCTGGAGGGGAGTCAGGCCCTGCATCCTCTCCACTTTGTAGATCTCGGGTCATGACAAAATCTTCCTGTGGATTACAATACATCAAATAAACCGACACCTTCATGTTGCCTCCCATCCTACACAGTGGAGTTTTACAAGCCTTTTGCTTGGTAGGATCAAAGACCGCTTTTGTCTTCTCGTCGGGAACTCATTGAAACACAAAGTTTTGTGATAACTTAGATACAATTATTCTGACAGTCTTCTAGTCGTCCATAGCGTTTCTACTCATATGGTTTCTTCATTCTTCACTCCAAGCGACATTTGCAAGTTTTACAATACAACTAAAACAATTCATACTTACTAAACCGTCCCATGTGTGATGTCTGCAGGAGTGGTTACTTTCATGCATATGTTCCAGTTTCGTAAATTCACCAAAACGTCACCGTGGACTTATTGAGTCCGTTTAAATGAACGGAGATCTAGCTTCCGCAGCTATTGGGTTAATGACGATGATTTCTGTTTTGTTTGATCAGCCATTTTACTGCCGTGTTACAGAGACTATTTGGAAATAATTCAGGTATGTAAATAAAAATTTACCAAATCTTTCTGTGTAAATAACTCATTTCACAACGTATATATAAGCGACTAATATTTCTGTACAGCTAATATATGGAAAAATACATTTTTCTTCTAAAATTTAGTGGGTGCTGCTTATATACCGGTGCGCTCTATTGTAGGAAGTCAGTTTGTATACACGCTCTTAATTGACAATACCCACAGTTTTTGTTAATAAAAAGGTACAAACAAAAATGAATGTACGAAAACCGAAACATTTTTGCTATAAGAAATAATGTAAGCCCCAATTCCAGACACCCAGAAATAATAACAACACATTTGATAGAGAATGATGACAGTTTTACATGCAGGAAATACATTAACATGATGACTGAGATAGAGAAATTAACTTTTACCTTTTTATTGAAGAGTTCTCTTTGGAATTCAATAGTGTTTTTCACCTTCTTTATCACAAGCAGCTTTCTTTGGCCCCGTTGTGGCTTATTTTGCAGTCGTACTCAATTCAAATAGAAAACACAGAGACTGAGTCACCAAGGCATTGGATTCCCTGTTTGGGTGCTTGATTCCAGGCAAATGGACCAATTTATCATGCTCAATGTTTGGCCGTACAAAAACGCGTCAAAATCTTTGTGAAAAATGGGGCGTACGAAAACGGAAGTAACACTATACTTGACCAAAGGAACGCACAGTTGAAATGTGGTTAGCATGTCTGCCTCAAAGCCAGGAGGTTCCGGGTTCAGATCTCGACTCCAACCTCTTCACGTGGAGTTTACATGTTCCCCCTCGTGCTTACTGTACGCGGTTCCCCCCCAAAGTTAAAAAACATGCATGTTATATAATTGGGGACAATAAATTGTGGATAGGACTGTTTGTCTGTGTGTTCCCTGTGATTTATTGTGCCCAAATTTAACTGCGTAAGGCTCCAGATAACTGTTAAAAGGATGAGTCGTTGAAAATAATGCTTGACAGGAAAGTTAAATCCTGTGTTTAGGTGAAATGCAGTTCAGCTGTTGGCCAGATGTTTTGTATTTAGTTTAAAAAATGAGGTTCAGGGTTTATTTTATGCAGATATGAACTTTAATGATCCAGATATAATTGGATTTAGCAGTGGATAAAATACTTTTTATGGCCCTCATGGAAAATCTACATTTTAACCTTGGAACTCGTATGTTAGAAGACATTTGTTTTTCTTTATTACATTTCTAGATATAATGCTACATTTATTAAATGTCAATATTTTGATTGACATGATTACTTTTCCCTGCTGAAAGGCTAGAAGAAACGTTGTGAGGGTGGTTGGGGTCAGTTTTAACTAAGCATGGGTTACTAAATCAATTAATTGATTATTCAATATTTATTGAAGTGCAATTTTTGAGAGATTGTGTCAATTTTAATTGTATGCTTGTGTACTTAATTAGGATAATTAAACGTTCTTGACCTTCAAGTACAACGGTAAAAAATACTAATGGAAAAAAAAAATTGTATTTAAAATTGTTAATTGCAATATTAATATATTTAACACTAAGTTGGCCCTAGTGTATAAACGTCAATGTTGTCTGCCTATCTGTGACCTGACAGAGACAAGCGGTAAAAAATTAATGAATGAATGGATACAATATTTTATTAGTACTTAATTTAGTCACAGTGTTGACAATAATATTGTTTTATGGCAATAATTAGTGGGGACAAATGTTGTCCAGCAAAATTTTGTCATTGGCCCAGTCCTAGTTTCAACTTAAAATTGCTTCATGTCAGCAGCTGAAAATTAGATTTTTATGACATACAGCAGCTTGCTTTATCAAGGACGATTGTACCTTATGTGGTATTTATTGTGTTGTCATTTGTGAGTCAACTGTTTAAATATAATGGCAGTCATTATTGTAACTAGGGACATAACGCTTTGAACCTTTCATATCACGGTTATTGTGACCAAAACTATCACGGTTATCGCGGTATTGTTGAATGTGCTGCAAAAAGTACTTTTATGCACTGAAATCTTTTGACCAAGTTATAATTGTTTTAAAATAACTAACTAATTGTTAGAAAAGCCACTATTTTGCATGTATTGTGTTTCATATGCCTCACTCATAGTGTTTTAGTCTTAGTATTTGATCTATTTTAATGGCTAAGCTTTTATTGTTTTGAATATTGGTTTGTACTGTAGCACTTTCAGATATATTTAAATGAACGATGCGTAACAAAATCGTTATTAATATATATATAAATAATTATTATTATTTTTGGCAGGTGTTGTGGCATCCTACTTTGTTTAGTGGTCCTAGAACGCATTGTAAAAACATCTACGTCTTGAACCTCTTGAGTATAGAACAGAGGTGGCAGGAGATGCAAATAATTGTTATTGTGACATCTCGTCGGCAGATTTAGAACAGCAGTGTCTTTCGTTCAAAATTACAGCTTTTTTTTTATACTTGGCAAACTCATCTCGCAGGCTGGACAAAACCTGTTGGCGAGTCTAACGTTTGACACCCCTGGTATAGCACGATCACTCTGTCCTGAGAGAGCACAGCTTGTAGGTTCAATGTGCAAAGTTGCTCAGACAGCAATTTCTTTAGACGTTAATGTCCCTTGTTTTTATGTTTGCATTTAAGCTAGCGAGTTCAAAGTGCATTTATCTATCAGTTTTTCCATCATTTTAATTTAAAACAGTAATACCACGGTTATCATTAATACCGTTTATAGTTATATCCCTAGTAACGACAAAAAATTTCCTTCTAAATCTCGATTACGTCACAATAAATGCTCCTTTTCAATGTTGGCAATTATTCGCTCTCCACTGCCATATTTGAACTTGCGTCTCCACTAGTGTGTATCTTTGAACTGTAGTCCACTGTTTGCTCTGTGCAGGAGTTGCCTCCTTACCACTGCAAGCTGGGTGTAACCTTTGAATGGGGTGAGTATCTGCAGCTAGCGCCCTCACGTGTACACTCCCCTGCAAACTGTATCCATTAGTCCGATAAGCACTGCCGCAGAGTCTGTCGGATAATTGCAACCATTTGTGTATTGCAAGGAGTGGCCTTGAGTAGCCGTCGCGGTCCGTGTCACCTCACGCTCTTATCGACTCACTGTCCTTGTGTGTGCAGAGTGTTTCTGCGAGGGCGGCGAGGATAAACGCATACCTCTGCTCAAGGACGTTTTTGAAGCCTTTCCTCAAACCCCTGTCAACATTGACATCAAGGTCAATGACGACACGCTCATCAAGAAGGTGTGTATGATGATGATTTTCTCCAAGCAGACGTTATTTCTGCAGATTATTTTTTGATAGCGTTTGTGCGGCAGGTGTCTGAGCTGGTCTGCAATTACAACAGAGAGCATCTCACAGTCTGGGGCAACGCCAGCAACCAGATTGTCAAGAAGTGTTTCAAAGAGGTATGTTTGTTACGCTTCATACGTTTCTGCATCACCCGTATTGTAAGACCATCTTATGCGCTTGTTTTCCAGAACCCTCGCATTCCAGTGTTGTTCAGCTTTCCTAGAGTGTTGCTTTTGTTGGGCCTCTTCTACACCGGCCTTCTGCCCTTTGTGCCCTTAAAGGAACAGTTCCTGGAGATCCCAATGCCCACTATTATTACCAAGTAAGTTGCACAAAGTCTAATTGGACATTGGTCATAACAGTAAAAACACATACCAGAAGCAGATAGCAGCAGCCAACAAATACGTATGGATTGTACTAGGTCAAAGAGTAGGCTATTTTTTTACTCAAAGTATCCCTGGGTTCATTGTGCACATGTGTGAGTGAGGACACTGAACATGGAGTTAAGTGCACAGCTTCCATTTTGCTCTACACTTCCCTCTCCCTTTAAGGCCCTCTCTCAGATGGACATGCCCAGAAAATGGCACTTTTCCCTAACCTGACTGACTGATTGATTGATTGATTGAGACTTTTATTAGTAGATTTCACAGTACAGTACATATTCCGTACAATTGACCACTAAATGGTAACACACAAATAAGTTTTTCAAATTGTTTAAGTCGGGGTCCACGTTAATCAATTCATGGTAACTGGTGACTTTCGCCAGATCGTTGTAGTTCGCTGAGCTCCACACAAGGATCTGGAACTTCTCAATAGGAGATGTATTTCAGAAGGCAGTGCCTTGTAAAAAAAAATAATTGTATGTGATTGGATAAACCACTTGTCCGTTATCTTGAATGACGTGCTACTTCAACCAATCACATCGAAATCAAGCCGTGACACTGATGAGAGAGACGCTGGGAAATCCAAAACAGAACAGCCGACATATTGGATAACGACAGAGCAACAAGTTAAGTTAAAGTTAAAGTACCAATGATTGTCACACACACACTAGGTGTGGCGAAATTTGTCCTCCGCATTTGTAATAAATGCCTTCAAAACCGTTCTATGTTCATCTTTTAAAGAATTACCGTATTTTTCGGACTATAAGTCGCAGTTTTTTTCATAGTTTGGCCGAGGGTGTGACTTATACTCAGGAGCGACTTATGTGTGAAATTATTAACACATTACCGTAAAATATCAAATAATATTATTTAGCTCATTCACGTAAGAGACTAGACGTATAAGATTGAATCGGATTTAGCGATTAGGAGTGACAGATTGTTTGGTAAACGTACACCATGTTCTATATGTTATAGTTATTTGAATGACTCTTACCATAATATGTTACGTTAACATACCAGGCACGTTCTCAGTTGGTTATTTATGTCTCATATAACGTACACTTATTCAGCCTGTTGTTCACTATTCTTTATTTATTTTAAATTGCCTTTCAAATGTCTATTCTTGGTGTTGGGTTTTATCAAATAAATTTCCCCCAAAAATGCGACTTATACTCCAGTGCGACTTACACTACCGTTCAAAAGTTTGGGGTCACATTGAAATGTCCTTATTTTCAATGAAGATAACTTTAAACTAGTCTTAACTTTAAAGAAATACACACTATACATTGCTAATGTGGTAAATGACTATTCTAGCTGCAAATGTCTGGTTTTTGGTGCAATATCTACATAGGTGTATAGAGGCCCATTTCCAGCAACTATCACTCCAGTGTTCTAATGGTACAATGTGTTTGCTCATTGGCTCAGAAGGCTAATTGATGATTAGAAAACCCTTGTGCAATCATGTTCACACATCTGAAAACAGTTTAGCTCGTTACAGAAGCTACAAAACTGACCTCCCTTTGAGCAGATTGAGTTTCTGGAGCATCACATTTGTGGGGTCAATGAAACGCTCAAAATGGCCAGAAAAAGAGAACTTTCATCTGAAACTCGACAGTCTATTCTTGTTCTTAGAAATGAAGGCTATTCCACAAAATTGTTTGGGTGACCCCAAACTTTTGAACGGTAGTGTATATATGTTTTTTCCCTTCTTAATTATGCATTTTCGGCCGGTGCGACTTATACTCCGAAAAATACAGTAACATTCGATAGATTGGACAAAACAGTTGCAATAGCAGAATCAATGTCAGCACACGACTCCTCGCTGCGTGCCGCCATTGTTGTTTGAATCTAACAGTCGCTTCGGCGCTACGTCACATCTATGAAATCCCGCCCGGCGTTCCTGATTGGGTGATTATTTTTTGCTATCTTGAAGGAGTTTGCATTGCCCTCGATCCCAGATCCTTGTGTGGAGCTCAGCGAACTACAAAGGTCTGGCGAGAGTCAGGTTAACTTTTCCCCCTGCCGTCGCTCACTTTCTCATCACATGTATAATGATCAAGCAGAACTGAGTGGTGTGTATTTCCAAAACCGTCCAGTAGATGGCATCGTTACTCCACATAGTCCGTGCACTTGGACAGCTGTCAACAAATAGTACAGTGCAGGGTCTACATTTCTGACCACAAAAAGTACATTATTCAGTCCCTACAGGACTTTGTGGGTTTATTTAATAATTGTTATTTGCCTAAAAAGCTTGATTTTGCTGCAAAAGTTGTGATGTTTTAAGGCCTTTATAATTTCAATACATTTCAATTAACTTGTGATTTAATTAATTTATAAATTATTTAAATGTTCCTTGTAACCATAATCTTTAAAAAGCACATGATTTCAACAAAAATTTGAAAACAAATACCCTATTGAAGTTTTACCTGTTTTATACCACAAACACACAAGATAGCAGTAAATGCACATAATCAGAGCTCATTTTCTAATTATTGTTACATTTAAATTCCTTCTAACTAATAGTAGTAATAATGAATTATAATTACAAAAATAATAATCACCGAAAGCTTCCTTATTGTCTGCTTGGTCGTATGTTGTACACCTGAAAAGTGTTTTGTCTATCCTAAACATTCATTTATGCTCCAACAAATTACCCCCGCATGTCAAGATTGATACGGCTCATTTTTGTTGGTAAATGAGAGACAATGAGAGATTATCATCACACATCAACATCTCTGTCGTGTAAATGCTGCCTCTTTGCTCGGTCAGCATTGCAAGTGTGCTCAATGGCCTTACCCTGGATAAATAAAAATTAAATGAATATATAAATCAGGGTTGTCAAAATGAACAAGTTTAGTCATGTGATTAATGACAAAAAAATTATCGCATTAATCATGAACACACTTAGATTAATCTTGCAAAACCTTACCCGCTGCTTTATACAGTCAGTGATCATATCAATGCATACATCCGTACAAACATGAGTGAGGAGACTCAGACTGGTGTGCTGGCTGGTAAATTTCACTCTAGAAAACAGCTTGAAAGAACTTTAGATAAAACTGTTACCAAGTTTTGTGCAAATAAATGACGTGCATTCAAGTAAAATGTTTAAAAAACATTCCCGGATGACATTCTGACAAGGAAATTTGCATTTGTTTTCACATATTGGGTTATTTTCTTAAGGTAGTTTAAATAATGCAAGCCAGTGATTACTAATGATTAATCCATATTCCAAAATGTGATTAATCTGGTTTTAAAAAATAACCATTTGACATCCCTAATATAAATAAATGTAAACTAGGAAGTGGGGACGCCGGTGTGTTTTTAAAGGTTTATATAGTATATGTAGAAACATACATATACACACACAGTCACGCACGTAATCACGTTTCATCAAACATATTGGCACACTGACAAAGCTTAACCTATTGATACTATAACAATCTACAAGGTTAACACAGTTCACTTGTCTTTCTTCCCCTCCATTAATCTGCTTTCTTATCATTACATATATGTATTGTTGATAATAGAAGTAATTGTTATTGTTCATTATCAATAGTACTATTTCTATTGGTGTTTGTATTGCTCCATTTGTAGTGTAATAATGTTCATTGTCATTTCTGTGTTATTTACTTCACTAACTACTTCTTTGCTATCACTTTTACTATATTTGTATATATCCTATTTGCTGATGCTCTTCTGTTGTTGTTATTTTTATCTCTCTGTCGTATCCCCCTCGTCCCCGCAATTTCCCCGTCTTTTTTTTTTCCCCTCTTTCTATCCCCTCTGCCTGCGCCAAATAATTATATAAATCCATTTACAGTAATAAAGTCAAATACAAATAAGGCAACAAGAGAAGTATCCCACACTTCTCTTTTGTAAAGTAAATCTGTACTGCAAATATGAGCATCTACATCAACAGTATGATTTGCCTGAGTGGCAAATCAAAAACAAAAACATTTTTATATACCGGTACTACATTGCCTAGAATGCTTAGCACTGCAGACATGAACAGGATGTAGATCTGGGGCCGTACTTATCAAGCTTCTTAGAATTACTCCTAAGAAGTCTGCTAAGAGTTGACTTAAGAGTAAATAAATTATTTGCTGAAAGCTGCACTTAAAAGTTAGTTATCAAGCGTCTTACTCACACTTTCAGCGAAGTGTAGGACTGAATCTTAAGTGTCACACTCAGAGCTGAATTACGACATTACTATGTGCCGTAAACGGAATTTTAGGTGACGTCATTTCTGTGTCCATAGAAATGACCAATCACGGAAGGGAATCCGTTGTCTAAGAATAAAGAAATATCTTGGAAATATTTAAGTGGACAATGGGAGTGTATATTTTGACAATAAACTACAAAATAATACAAAACAAACTAGTCCCCGCCGGCACTCACGCTACCGCTCCCTCTCTTCTATCGCCCACACACTCACTGACGTCACTCACCTCACGGCCACACACATACGCTACTGTCATAACATTTTCTTTCCAATTCATTAATTAGGCAACTAATTTGAAACTGGTGTGGGTGGCTCTATATATACTAGCCCACTGCAGCCACATGCAGAAATCAACAAGGAATCGAAAAGTATTAAATCTGTGACAAAAATAATATCCGCTCTGTCTAAACGATACCGTTTGATCAGCTGCTCGTCATCAAAAAAAAACAAAAACATTGTTCCGTTCCCTGAACGTTCGCGCACGTCTCTCTCGCCTCAGTGCCATCCCCTGCTGGCAACTCCTAACCACTTAAGACACCTCTGAAGGTCTCTTAAATATCGTGGAGAGTAGGAGTGATTCTTAGACTTAAGAACGTTGATAAAAAGCTTTTATTCTTAAGTTTGAGAGTAGGACTAAATTTCCCAAATTCTCAGGACTTAAGTGTAAAATGGCACTCTAAGAAGCTTGATAAGTACAGCCCCTGAGCTACTTAGATGCAGGATGACAATTGTGCCATTTGAGCAGTAAAGAAATGATTGTTCCTGCTTTGCCTCCACAAGAAACAAAACTAAGTTTCAATTACAGTGGACCGGTGTGTTTAAAGGTGCTAGGAGACCAATTTGATCGGCAAATATTATGACGGTGGGCCCAAATGTTGCGGGGATTAGACAAACTTGCAAGGCCGCACATGATTTGTGAGTTTGGTTAAATTTGCATGACTTGGCGCGACCGTGACAACGCCAATAACTGGAGGGACTGATAGATGAGTTTGAGTACATGTCTACTTTTCTCTCCACAGACTCCGTGACCCACACAGTATAACCAAAAGCCAGCTCTTCCTCACCTGGCTGGCAGACAGGTGAGGCGCTCGTCACTTCTCAAAGCCAGTAAATTAGTATTATTCTTGCTAATCTAATGTTTTCTCCAAACAGCCTATTGATGAGGAAAGCTCTCTTCCAGCATCTCACTGCCAGAGGAATACAAGTAAGAAGTTATCGCTTTGTTTTCTCCTATTTTGCTCTTTGTTGGACTATAGCGCACATCGGTATATAAGCCACCCACACTAAATTATACATTTTCCCCCATATATTAGTCGCACCGGACTATATACTTTGTGACAAGTTATTTACACAGAAATATTTTGTAAATGTTTAATTACATACCTCCATTGTAAACGGCTGAGCAATCTAAACAGGAGTCATCGTCATGGACCCACTAGCTGCAGAAGCTAGCTCTCCAATCAGCTAAACAGACTCAAGAACTCCACAGTGACATTTTGGCGAATTTACTGAGGATTTTGTGAAACTGAAACAATACAAAAAGAATGCCATTGTAAGTTAATATTACTAACACAGACACTAGTAAATATGTTAGCATATTTTCTCATGCCAAAGACGCTCGCTTGATTATATTACGATAGCACGTACAAATATGCACAAAAACACTCCCACAGACATCACACATGGCACGGTTTAGTAAGTAAGAACTGTTTTGGTTGTATTGTAAAACTTACAAACGTTGCTTGAAGTGATGAATGAAGAATCCATACAAGTAAAAACGCTGTGGACGGTTAGAAGACGGAACGGCACTTTTATTTCCGGTTCAAAGCTTCAAACAGCAGGAAACTCTGTCGCCATTCACCCAACTGCACGTGCAGTGAGCAAACTCATCCAAAAGATGGCGCCATAGCCCAAACAATAACACACCATTTCAATGTATTTGCATTATGGCCGTCAGCCATGAAAAATCCATAAACCAGCCGCACCGTTTTTATAAGCCACAGGGTTCAAGCGTAGGAAAAAGTAGGAGCTAATAGTCTGGAATTTACGGTACTAACTTGAACCATTGGTGTACTGTTTTACCTCTTGTGTCTGGTTCCAGGTGTACATTTGGGTGCTGAACGATGAAGAAGATTTCCAGAGGGCATTTAATTTGGGAGCCACGGGGGTCATGACAGATTTTCCCACCAAGCTGAAAGACTTTTTGGATCAAAATGGCCTTTCCAAGCCTCAGTAACACGCCTTCTGTTTCCACTTTATAGCACATTGTCACAGCCCTCAAATGTAAACACTACCATTTACAGTGAGAAAAAAACATTTGAATTGATTTATTTGCAAATCTTTGATGGATTCATCCATTGTTATCACTTTAAAAATAAGTTTTTATTTAAATGCAACATTAATTCGTCCACAAGTTTGCAGGATTTCTTCTCCTCACATAAGCACCAGCAGTTGTAGATCACGCCTTTTTCATTTGCATTATTTGTTCCCTTTTGAAAGCGGGTCTATAAGCACTGAGCACTGATAGAATAGTTGTCTAAACAGGGTTCTACCTGCAGAAAAAAGTGTTGAATAAAAACAATGGAAAGCAACGTTGCGTTTCTACATAAAACCATCATTTTTCACCTTGAAAATGATTTGCATGAAAAAGAGTATTTATGAGCTGTTAACTTTAAGTGTTATGTGTTTGTGATTGTAAAAAGAAGACGCTGTGACAATGATTGATGTTTGTACAATAAAAAATATTTTGATTGACAGTAAAATGAGCGATTCAGCGATCTTCAAATATAAACCACTACTACAGCATTTTTCAAATTTTATTCCTTGACCATTGTTGGGCCGAGAGCGCCCCTTAGAGGACCGCCAAAAAAATCAGCTGTTGAACAAACAAAAACGGAAAAAGTCTGAAGCTGAAGTCAGAGAAGTTTCTTAAGCGCAAAAATTATGACTAAAGTGGTGAAGCTTTTTTTTCATTTGCACTTTATTTTATTGACAAGTTTATTTAAGAAAAATGTATATTATTATTTGATATTAATTCAGTTAAAATGTATTTATTTTAGCACCGCATAATTGTATGTAAAGTAATTTTTCATCAGTTTTTATGAGTCCCTTCTTTTGCAGTATATTTGATTAGTATTTATTTTGTAATCAGCCTGACCTGAGCCTTGATGACAATCGCTGTCTAAGTTCACTTTGTTCTTCATGATGTTTTTAAAACGGCCCCAAGTTTTTCCTCAGAATTTTCAACTAACTTGAAGTGTTTCGCCAAGAGGATTATTTGTAATGTGTACATTTTCTGGATGTGCTTGCTCTATTTTTGGCCAGAGTAAGACAAAGAAAACAACTTTGAAGTTGTCTTTATTTTTAAATGATTATGCCATATTTTTACCAGTGCCGCGCAGGAGTAGATTTTCCTCCATGCAGCCCCTTAGCTAAACTGCGGAAGACACACCTGGTATGAACACATTTTACCCCATATGTAATGTAGCTAAAAACATCAAATAAAGCAGTGATTTTCTGAGGTTGTACATGGTAAAAAGTTTAAGAAAAAAAGTAAACAATTATATTAGACATTTTTATAGCGGGCAGTGCTGTATGTATGTATAATTTAGTATTGTTAAAACTAGTGTTGCATATTCTATTGTATTTCAACATTAGTAAACTATATAAACATTGTGTAGGAGGGTATACACAAACAAGACCATTTTTAGAAGAAATTAAATTAAAGAGTAGCTCATTCTTAACATGTCCTATACTACTTGATTATCTACAACACCTTAAAATATAATATAGATGCAACAAGTTTACACAATGTAAAAAGCTTAGGCTTTTTAAAGCTATACACAAGGTTACTTTGATTCATGGTACTCTTTAAACACCCCAAAAGCAGTGGGAATACAAAGTTATTAGTAATTTAAATAAATAAATCATGAAATTAAATTGTGAACTAATTAATGAAATTAATAAATGATTAATTCAATCATTCAACAATTTCATTATTTATTTTGATCATTTTGTAACAGGTAATGTGCTTTGAATTATGTTGTTTTCCTTGTCATAATACATACGAAAACAACCAGTCGTGTATACTAATAGTAATACTAATGTGATTGAATGTGTTTGTTAGTCTTACAGAGTTGTTGTTTTATTAATATTAGGAAAAAGAGCAGACCTTTATGATGTTACCAACCTTGAAAATGGGACCAGAAGTACCCAACTCACCACCTTTTGATCCACAGTCATCCAAAAAGAGATATCAACCAGCAAAAGGGAGGCAGGAGAAATATAAATGTTCCATGGGAGAGGTACAAGTGCCATTGAGGACAACCAACCTGAGGAACTTACTGATAATGACTTGAGTAATAACAATGATGATAATGTCAGCGACTGGCCAACAAACAAACCTCTGAGGGAGATGAGTGAGATACAGACTGACCAGTGAAAAATGAAAAGAAACGGGGTTCTCACTTGAGTCGCGAAAGGAAAACCCTGTTCAAGTTAAAGGCCTACTGAAACCCACTATTACCGACCACGCAGTCTGATAGCACGGGTGTTGATGAGCAGATGAGGGATGGCTGGCGTAGGTGGATAGCTAATGTTTTTAGCATAGCTCTGTGAGGTCCGGTTGCTAAGTTAGCTTCAATGGCGTCGTTAGCAACAGCATTGTTAACCTTCGCCAGGCTGGAGAGCATTAACCGTGTATTTACATGTCCCTGGTTTTATAGTATTGTTGATCTTCTGTCTATCCTTCCAGTCAGGGATTTATTTATTTTGTTTCTATATGCAGTTAAGCACGATGCTATCACGTTAGCTCCGTAGCTAAAGTGTTACGTCGATGTATTGTCATGGAGATAAAAGTCACTGTGAATGTCCATTTCGCGTTCTCGACTCTCATTTTCAAGAGGATATAGTATCCGAGGTGGTTTAAAATACAAATCCGTGATCCACAATAGAAAGAGATATGTCTTGCACTGCATTCTAGTCCGTCACTCTAACATTCCTCATCCACGAATCTTTCATCCTCGCTCAAATTAATGGGGGTAATCGTCGCTTTCTCGGTCCGAATCGCTCAAGCTGCATTGAAAACAATAGGAAAATATGAGGAGGCGATCAACTGACTACGTCACGCTACTTCCGATAAGGGCAAGGCTTTTTTTTATCAGAGACCAAAAGTTGCGAACTTTATCGTCGTTGTTCTCTACTAAATCCTTTCAGCAAAAATATGGCAATATCGCAAAATGATCAAGTATGACACATAGAATGGATCTGCTATCCCCGTTTAAATTAAAAAAAATAATTTCAGTAGGCCTTTAAATATTACACCGGACTAGAGTGTGGCGGACTCCAGACTGTTTATAAGTTTGTAGAAAAAAGTATTCCTGGAAGGGCGACTGGTGCTTTGACGAAGTTTGAAAAACTAACGTTGGTCGTTCTGAAACTGAGGCTCAATCTTAGTCTACAAGAGATATCCAAAAGTTGTGCTTCTAAGGCAGAGCTGGGCAAATATTTTGACTCGGGGGGCCACATTTAGAGAAAAAAATGTGTCTGGGGGGGCCAAGTCAAGTATTTCATACTTATATATATATATGAAATACTTGAGTTGGTGAATTCTAGCTGTAAATATACTCTCCTCTTAACCACGCCCCCCCCCTCCCTATATCGGAGGTCTCAAGGTTGGCAAGTATGACTATGAACAATAAAACACTGAATATTAACAACATATGAACGTCGCTCCTCTTTTACTTCTCAGACCAGCTCCTCCATAGACATCTTTTACAATCAAGCAAAACACAGCAAAATATGAATACAAAGTGTAACAAACACCTACAATATGATATGTTATCACATAAAAATCAGCTTCCGCATCTGTTTCTGACACATGCGTTTCGGGCTGGCTGTTCTGAAAACAAACCCCGCCCACTATGCTTTGTTCCTGGTCTGAGCTGCTGTGACGTAGATTACCGTAATAACTCCTAGAACACTCAAAAGCGCAGATTTCAACTATTGAAATACTTTCCATAGTTCAAGACTTACGGTCATTTCAAAATGATAATGATAATGGCGGCTAGGGATGATACTCGAAACCGGTTTTCCCGGTTGTTCGATAAGAAAAGAACCGAGTCCTCGGACTCGAATCCCTTTTTGAGAACCGGTACCCGTTATCGAGACCACTATAGTAAAGAAAATAGTTGGTTCTTTATTCGAATCCCTCGGAACGAATCCCGTCCCGACCAGAAATGCTCCTTGTGACATCACAAGAAATGGCGTCACGTAGCTCAGTCATTAGGCGCAGATAGCGAAAGCGGGAAACAAATGGACGGGAAAAAGCGCTCCAAGGTGCAATAAAGTTCAAAACAAAAAGGTATATCCAATGAATAACTTTACTGAGAGATTTGAGCAGGGTACAAACACATGAACACTTTTACGACCAACCGGAAACATAGCAACCAGGCTAGCAACGCACCTCGTTTACGGCAGCTGTCGCAACGTTCTTAAAGCAACCGTGCAGCACATACATATATGACATCTCCCTTTTTTAACTTTTGTTTTTCTTTCCTTGTAAACACAACAAAATCACACTGTATATGTGTTGTCTGTCTAATTATAAATAATGCAGACGAGGCGTGTTGGCTGAGTTCTTGACGTTTACTTTCACGGGTGACGACATCCAACACTTTTCGGGGCTACCGCGCATGCTCGTCACTCCCGTTGCATGCTGGGTAGTGTAGTTGTTATATTCCCTAGCTCGGGGGTCGGCAACCCGCGGCTCTAGAGCCGCATGCGGCTCTTTAGCGCCGCCCTAGTGGCTCTCTGGAGATTTTTCAAAAATGTATGAAGAATGGAAAAAGATGAGGGGGAAAAAAATCTATTTTTTTGTTTTAGTATGGTTTCTGTAGGAGGACAAACATGACACAAACCTCCCTAATTGTTATAAAGCACACTGTTTATATTAAACATGCTTCACTGATTCGAGTATTTGGCGAGCGCCGTTTTGTCCTACTTATTTTGGCGGTCCTTGAACTCACCGTACAGTTTGTTTACATGTATTGATTGATATAACTGGTATAACTTTCTCCGACTTTCTAGGACGTGTTTTATGCCACTTTTTCTGTCTCATTTTGTCCACCACACTTTTAACGTTGTGCATGAATGCACAAAGGTGAGTTTTGTTGATGTTATTGACTTGTGTGGAGTGCTAATCAGACATATTTGGTCACTGCATGACTGCAAGCTAATCGATGCTAACATGCTATTTAGGCTAGCGATGTGTACATATTGCATCATTATGCCTCATTTGTAGCTATATTTGAGCTCATTTAGTTTCCTTTAAGTCCTCTTAATTACATTTATATCTCATGACACATGTAATATGGCTTTTAATTTTTTGCGGCTCCAGACAGATTTGTTTTTGTATTTTTGGTCCAATATGGCTCTTTCAACATTTTGGGTTGCCGACACCTGCCCTAGCTCATCACATCTTAAATAATGTTAACTCAATAAAGTGTATTTCTTTTTTTAGCTTTAACTTTTCATTTTTTAGCATTGTAACCACATTTGCAAACAACTTTTCTCTTCATAGAATTTTCTTTCAATAAAGAAATAAAGTGCAAAAATGTCAAAGCATCATAACAAACAGTTATGTCAAATAGCAGCAGAAGTGCACTTTTTGGAGAGCTGTATTATTTTCAGTTTTGTGCCCACTAACACTATATTATTATTTATACACCTATAGTGATCACAGAGACAGGTTGTTTTCTTGTTACTGTATATATTTGTTTTTATGAAAAATCCCACTTAATATACTTTGGGTAACAACAGTCAATATTTATTTATTTTATTTTATGTTTTTAGGGGGGTAACAGTCAATATTTATTTATTTTTTAGATTAAATTGTTTTCTAATATAATAAAAGTGAGCTTTTGTTAAACCAAATATTGTGTGTTTTTTTCCATATACACCAACCTATCTGGACTCGATAAGAGAATCGATAAGGAATCGGTCCGATAAGAGGATTCGATAATAGACTCAAACTCGATAATTTCTTATCAAACATCATCCCTAATGGCGGCTACAGTTTTGATGTTAAAGGTCTAAAAATTTTTTATGTAAAACGTCCGGCAGGCCAGATTTAAAATCTTAACGGGCCGCATGTGGCCCTCGGGCCGTATTTTGCCCAGGTCTGGTGTAAGGTACTCCTGGACATTACACTTGTAGAAAGGCAGGAACTTTAGATGGAGTTTGGTAAATACTTGGCGTGAAAGTGTCTGTCATTATAGATTGTTTTGAGGTTTTCATGGAGCGGCCATCAAATGAGCTTGCCAGAGCTGAAACATGGTCCAGTTCTAAACATCATAACACTGTGAAATACTTGATCGGGATTACTCCACAAGGGGTTGTGTTATTTCTTTCCAAGGGACGGAGTGGTCGGACATCAGGTAAACACAGAAAACTGTGGGCTACTAAGCAAAGTTCTCCCGGGAGACCTGGTGCTTGCGGATCGAGGATTTGACATACAAGACAGTGTAAAGGTAAGGTAAAAATTCCAGCTTTTACGAGAGGAACAAATCAGCTCTCTCTAATAGAACTTGAAACAACAAGGAAAATTGCACATACGAGGATTCACGTGGAGAGTTATTGCACTTGGGAGGAATAAATTCACAATTCTACAAAGCACTATCCCTTTAGATCAGTGTTTTCCAAGCACTAGTGTGCCGTGAGATTATGTAATTTCACCTATTTTGGTTAAAAATATTTTTTGCTAATCAGTAATTATAATCCGCAAATAATGTGCCGTTGTTGAGTGTCTGTGCTGTCTAGAGCTCGGCAGAGTAACCGTGTAATACTCTTCGATATCAGTAGGTGGCAGCCGGTAGCTAATTGCTTTGTAGATGTCGGGAACACGTCGTGTGAGACGACGATGGTTTGTGCAGGTAAAAAGTGTGTCTAATGCTTAAACCAAAAATAAACAAAAAGGTGAGTGCTCCGAAGAAAATGCATTGAAGCTTAGGGATGGCTATGCAGAACAAAATTAGAAATGAACAGACTGCAAATTAAACAAAACCAGAACGCTGGACGACAGCAAAGACTTACAGCGTGTGGAGCAGAGAAGGGGTCAAGACATGACAATCGACAATGTCCACACAATTCTTCAGAAACACAAAAACTTCCAAAATTTATTACAGCTGTGTTTCTTCTCGGGACGGTTCTGGCCAAAAGACTTATTCTCAAAGAGTGGAAAACTCCATTAGCACCGAACTTCAGGAACTGCTTAAATGAACTTGTGAATGATGACTCTTGAAAAAATAAGATTTATAAACTCTACAAATATGAATAAATGGGAACTAACCTGGAAGCCTTTACTGACATATTGAATCATAACTTATAGACACTTTAAAAAAAAAATGCTGTATCTTTTTTGTAGTTTTATTCCTTTTTTATTTTTTTAATTATTTTTTTGTATTGTTCCCACACTACTATTGCTTTTTTGTGTCACTTTTGATATGGTTTTGTCACGGTTTACTTGCTTTTTTTTTTGTGACTTAAATTTTTTTTATTTTTTTTGCATCTGATCAAGCCACGAACATGTAACTTCTTTTTTAAGTGTGAACGATGGAGAGGTCCCCGGGAGGTGATCTAGTGATCACTTCCAGAGGATCCTTGATGCCGAGGAATATTCATCCATCTTGCAATGGTCTGGATCGTCTGCTGATCCTGAGCCAGTGCAGGATGGATGGATATATACAATATCTGGGTACTTATTCTAATAATGTCTATACTGTAAACCTTGAGTTGTCTTCCCTCGTCAGCCAGGGAATACAAAGAACATGCTACCCTTTTTTTTATCACGTCCACGGGAGCCCGCATTCTCGTTGTCTCTCCCTCGACAAATGGACAAAGTTTTTCAGTAAGTAGAATCGCAGCTGACCTGGACATCGGAAAGTTCTCTTGCCGTCTGAGAAGTGTTGTATCCCAAATAGCTGCAATCGCTTTCTCTTAAGGTTTTCAGGTGTGATTTCCACCAGCGTCTGTACATGTAGAAGAAGGAGAAACAAGGGCATGTCTGGATGACTCGCCTCCATCTTTCGAGTGGTTAGCTCCGAGTTACCAAGCCGGTTGTCATGAAGCTGGCTGTGGAGCGTTCTTTTTGATTGACTGATTGAAACTTTTATTAGTAGATTGCACAGTACAGTACATATTCCGTACAATTGACCACTAAATGGTAACACCCCAATAAGTTTTTCAACCTGTTTAAGTCGGAGTCCACGTTAATCAATTCATTCTGACGTCACTTCCTGTTTGGGGGGTGGTCTTTTTGACTTCACTTCCTCTACGAACTCAGCTTGTCAACGATCGAAGAGTCCATACAGAGCTAAGAGAAATACACGGCACACTTAACCGTGTAAAAAAATATCCAAGGAGGGGAACCTTAAATGATGGTTTAGTGTGGCTTACATGATGCTTAGGCTAAATAATTATTTGTTTAAGGAGTTATCTGGCTTAATGTAGACAGGGCCTTAAACTATCTTCACAGCAGGAGTGACAGTGTTCCAACACTTGACAAGATAACCTTGGTGACTCTGTGGTGCCATTTGATTAAAGATGAGAACAAACCCACTGGGATGTATTCAGGGTTGTTATTATGCATAAACAATCATGCCAGCGTTGAGTTGCCAGGTGACTATTTTTTATATCACTTCTGTGTGTCACTAATGTTCTTACATTTCAATGGTTAAGGGACATAACGCTGTTTTAGCGAAGTAACCTTCAACACAGTACATGGACACTGTGACTGCTGAACCACTTAGAAGTTTGAAATGAAACAAAAAACCGGAATAGAGTATAAATGAAATTTATTTGAAACAACGGTTTTCTTTGGTAAAATTCTATTATTTTTCACAATTTGGAGTTCTCCTCATTGTGTCATCATTTATTTGTTTGATTTTAGGTTTACTTTACACTCCCTGCAATACCATTTTCCTTTAGGAAGTCTTTTGATTTTTGCACACTCAAAGTGCAACCACACATCAGGACAATTTTCATTATCACAACCAATGACGTCATCACTTATTTGCGCACGCACACACACACAACCAATGACGTCATCACTTTTTTTGCGCATGCAACACACACACACACACACACACACACACACACACACACACACACACACACACACACACACACACACACACACACACATACACACACACACACACACACACACACACACACACACACACACACACACACACACACGAGTCTCATTTGTTTTTACTGGCTGTATATTTTGATTGGCTGTGGCAGATGATAAAGCGAGTGACGTACTCGATGGCCTTGAAAAATGTTTTCCTACTAGTTCTGGTAGAATTCAGGCATGTGATTTGAACTTAATGAAAAGGCTGACAATAGGCCGGGGGCGGGGGGCTGAGTGCCCTGGTGGGAGGACAAGTGGGCAAATATAAACAGTAGAAATAATGAAGAAAATGTCAGCTACTGTCTTGTTGTAAAACACCAATGAAAATGAAATGTAGCATTTAGACAGCCTATACTGTAGCAAAAGTCATCACATGTCTGCCACAATCATGTGTGTTTCCGCCTCTTCCAGTTTTGATTTGGGCTTACATGGTAAACAACTCAAATTAATGTGTTGGGCATTGTTTTATCCAGACGCATACGTTTGTCCAAATTTGACCAAAACGACGCATTTTCTGGACGTCGTCTACATCGCTAAAAGAAAAATCTAAAGAGGGGAATCCCTCTGCCATCTTCCACTAGTTATTTAATATATAAATCGCCCGCTTGAATATTCCCTTTTCTCTTCTCCGACTCTCTCGACGTCATTTGGGACGTCTGTGGAGTGATTTCCACAAACCATGTTAAACCCAGATTCCGATCTAACAAAGGCCTACTGAAACCCACTACTACCGACCACGCAGTCTGATAGTTTATATATCAATGATGAAATCTTAACATTGCAACACATGCCAATACGGCCGGGTTAACTTATAAAGTGCAATTTTAAATTTCCCGGGGAACTTCCGGTTCAAAACGCCTTTGAGGATGACGTATGCGCGTGACGTAGCCAGTAGAACACAGGTATGGCTTCCCCATTGAAGCCAATACGAAATAGCTGTTTTCATCTCATTATTCCACAGTATTCTGGACATCTGTGTTGGTGAATCTGTTGCAATTTGTTCATTGCATTACGGAGAAAGAAGCTGAGCAAGCAAAGAAGAAAGTCGGTGCGAAGCGGAGTATTTTGCGAGGGAAGTCAGCAACACAACACAGTCGGTGTTTCATTGTTTACATTCCCGAAAGATGCAGTCAAGATCGAAGAACTCGGACAACAGAGACTCTTACCAGGAGGACTTTGACTTTGTTAACAGACGCAGACACGATACCGTGAGTACGCTTCCAAACATTTGATCGCTTGCTATAACTAGCTCGAGCTAGTAGCTAGGAGCTAGCATAACAAACACCTAGGTGCTTGTTATGCGGGATTAATTTGTGGCATATTAAATATAAGCCTGGTTGTGTTGTGGCTAATAGAGTATATATATGTCTTGTGTTTATTTACTGTTGTAGTCATTCCCAGCTGAATATCAGGTCCCACCCGCGCGCTTCCAAACATTTGATTGCTTGCCCGTACGTCCGTGTCGTGTACGTAACTTTGGTTAAATATATAAGCTTTATGAACCTTGGGTTAGGTGAACGGTTCTTGGGGCTGAGTGAGTGTGTGTGTTGTGCAGGTGTTTGAATTGTATTGGCTGGTTATATATACGAGATCCCGTCCATATTACCCGCTCGAGCTATAACTAGATCGAGCTAGTAGCTAGGAGCTAGCATAACAAACACCTAGGTGTTTTTATGTGGGATTAATTTGTGGCATATTAAATATAAGCCTGGTTGTGTTGTGGCTAATAGAGTATATATATGTCTTGTGTTTATTTACTGTTTTAGTCATTCCCAGCTGAATATCAGGTCACCCCCCGGCTCTCACAGCATCTTCCATATCTGAATCGCTTCCACTCCCCACTAGTCCTTCACTTGCACTTTACTCATCCACAAATCTTTCTTCATCCTCGCTCAAATTAATGGGGAAATCGTCGCTTTCTCTGTCCGAATCTCTCTCACTTCATGCGGCCATCATTGTAAACAATAGGGAACTTTGCGTATATGTTCAATTGACTACGTCACGCTACTTCCGGTAGGGGCAAGCCTTTTTTTATCAGATACCAAAAGTTGCGATCTCTGTCGTCGTTGTTCTATACTAAATCCTTTCAGCAAAAATATGGCAATATCGCGAAATGATCAAGTATGACACATAGAATAGATTTGCTATCCCCGTTTAAATAAAAAAAAATCATTTCAGTAGGCCTTTAACTCCTTCTCCTTCTATGCCACATCAATATGCAATGCACTCCCAACAGGTGTAAAAGAAAGTGCATCTCTACCCTCCTTCAAAACCGCACTAAAAGAACACCTCCAGGCAACTACAACCCTAGACTAACACCCTCCCCCACTTCATCCCACCTCCCCGGATTGTAATTAATCAACTGTAAATAATCAAATGTATATACTTGTTCTTATGCTTTCCGAGCTCACTATGTTCACTGCTCGCTGTACATATCCTACCAAGTCAGACCTACACTGTTTCAATGTCCATTTCTCAGATGATATTAATGTTGATGACTGAAGTGCTGATATCAACCAAACCTAACACCACCGCCCCAACCCCCTACACCCCCCAGATTGTATATAATGTAAATAATTCAATGTATATACTCTGATGATTAACTTGTGTGATGACTTTATTATGCTGATAGTACATATATATTTATACCATGAATTGATTTACGTGGACCCTGACTTAAACAAGTTGGAAAACTTCTTCGGGTGTTACCATTTAGTGGTCAATTGTACGGAATATGTACTGTACTGTGCAATCTACTAATAAAAGTCTCAATCAATCAATTTCCCGTCCTGGTTCCATGACCCGCCCTATCTTGCCTCTGATTGGCCCGTACGTACTGTTTTGCCCTAATCCTAACCAATCGTGACTCACCATAGTAAACAAACCAACCAATCACGGATGTTCTTACACGTAAACCAACCAATCATCATTGGTGTTTCACCGTATACATTGTGCCCTGCCCGTGGAGTTGCTTCGCTATGTAGCGTCGATTTTTAAGTGAATACTTTTTAATGGAAAACTGTCGTTTATAACCACTGGATTATCAAAAACCGTAGTTGTTTGGCAGGTATGGCAAAGAGACAGATCAAGATTTTAACACACATCGTAGGTCGGAAAAAAACGGAAAATATTTTTTAATATTTTTACAGAGATAAAAAAGACGGATTTCCGACTATAAACAGAAAAGTCACATACCTGTAGAATTGCATTTTGCCATGGTCTTAGAAGTAGTCAGTATGATGTGTTCTTGTGTAACTGAAACACGGCCGTTCTTCTCTATGACCCATGGCACCAAACTTGGATCACTTTATCTTCCTTTGAAGCCAGATTAATTTCCTGTAGCCATCCACACACAAGGTAAGTGTATGCTTCCAGCGACTCGTAGCTCATCCAGAGTACAGCCACTTACTCACCAAATAGTTGACGATGTCCGGGTAATTTATATCAGGGTAAGATTCCAAATCAGTCGTCCATTCGTATGTTCCCATCTCATACGGATTTTCATCGCCGATATCCTTCAATTTCGGTAAATACCTGGCTTTGCAAACCCCATCTGTCTGTCTGTAGAACAATTTCACGTCCTCTTTCAAATTTTCTGAAGTTGACCTCATTGTCTTGGCAAAAGCGCGAAAAATATTTAGAAAGTTAATTAAAACACACAAAATGGAGGCTGCCGCCAGGATTACCCATACTCCTTAGCGAACGGAAACTCATCTATTCAATTTTGAAATAATTAAATGATTCAAATAATTAAATTTACTTTTACATTAAATGACACATTCAATGGCACGTTTGTGTATTTAATTCCAATTATAATGAATTGTTGACTAATTCAAATGATTATTTAAAGATTTCATAACGAGAACGATTAGAAGACTGTTTTAACAACGGACTTTCTGTAAGAATTAGTTTCACCACACTGCCATCTGCTGGACAGGCCCGGGCATTGCACCTCTAGATCGTTGTTCTCGCAGCCACGGGGTGTCCATACCATAGACATTTTAAGTAAACGCAGCATCGAGCGCTACTGCCTATTGGCGCTGACGAGACGCGGGGCCGCCATCTTGGAGTGGTGATCCGCTCCACTCAGTGCAATTCATTTGGCAGGAGCAATGAACTGTCAGCGCATTTAATTCATCTTACCTCACTGAATACCACTGATTTACACGCGGTTTTTTTTGTCATACGTGTAGCTATGATAAAGAACACATGTTTTGGCGTGTTTTATTATTCATAGTTTGCTTAACAGTAATAGAATATTCTTATATGCTATAAATGACCAGACGTCCGAGATCAAACTGGGAATATAATCCCAGAGAAGGGGGAAAAAAACGGTCAGATATTTTTAAATTCAAGAAACAATATGATTAGGTTATATATACATGCGTATATCCTACATAAACAATGTATGAATACATTAGATATCTATCTTATAGACTGTGACACTTTGAATTGATATTTTGTATTACATTCTTGATTCTTCCCTTAAATGATAATGTTTACAGTGATTGTTTTATATGCATTTTATATGTATGTCGCTTTGGATAAAAGCATCTGCCAAATACATCAACATAAACATATATAAACACCTGAAAGTCTTTATATCAGCTAAAACCACCAATCTGTTTCACTGGATTCAGAATAAAACCAAATTCTGTCTTACCCAACAATGTTAGTATTTGAATATTGTTACTTGAAGACTTATACATTTTTAAATGTAATTAATTTAATTGACAAGCAATTATATCATGGTCATACTCTTGTTTGCTAGCGGCTACGATTTCAGTACTATTGAAGATCTTTGCTCCTTCTCAACTCTGTGGTAATATTATTTTCACAAAATACAACCAATAGTGCGTTAATGTTAAATCTTACTTGTGAAAAGTAATCCCCCGATTCCTATTTTCAACATTTGAGCAGGAAAACGCTGAACACCTGTCAACTGTCAGTTTTACCATTAATTGATTCACGTGGACCCCGACTTAAACAAGTTGAAAAACGTATTCGGGTGTTACCATTTAGTGGTCAATTGTATGGAATATGTACTGTACTGTGCAATCTACTAATAAAAGCTTAAATCAATCAATCAATCAATCAATCAAAGTTTAGGCTGCTCGCCGGCTCCTCATCACCACTTCAAGATGGCGGCCGAATTTCTCGCGTCACAGCAGCCAATGCTGCGTCTACTTATAGGATGTCTATGGTCCAAACCGTCATCATATTTATCACAGAATGCATTCGTAATATTACAAAAACACAAGTTTCACACAAGCTTTATTGAGCAAAAAAAAAAAAAAAGAAAGACATTCAGCGCGTAGAAATACAAAGTGTATTTCCCACAACAACATTCATTTAGAAGAATGAACAAAAGTCTCAAACCAACAGGATGACAAGTGTCCGGTCTTTAAATAGTCCTCTAAAGTATGAATAATTTCCAGTGCATCACTGAATAATATCCCTGTTGCAACACAAACAATAGTTCCGAGGGAACACATATTTTAACAGTAGCTCCTATTGTTACAATTGTTGATCTAGTTAGTGCCTTTTCTTCTAACTTTTGCCATGTCAGAGAAAAAAAACTTTTCAGATATGCTTTATGTTGCATTTTCTGTCCATGAAGACTTGATTAATCTCACGACATGGACAATAGGTCTTAAATCGGAAGCCACATGGATAAAAAATCTACTACCAAGTGGGCCGGACTGGTAAAATCACAGCACGATAACTTAAAAACAAAGACAACTTCAGTTTGTTTTCTTTGTTTAAAAATATTGTCGTTAATTATATTTTCTGAATAAATGTGATAATGTTCATCAGTCAACTCATTGGTGTTAATTTTCAATCCCTTAAGATAAAAAACATTACATCAAAATCAAATTACAGTATGTTATTTATGTAGTTTGATCATTTTCCTCGACTGATGTACTAACACAGTGGTTCTTAACCTTGTTGGAGGTACCGAACCCCACCAGTTTCATATGCACATTCACCGAACCCTTCTTTAGTGAAAAATAAAATGTTGTTTTTTTTTCAAATTCAAGACAAAGTTATATGTTTTTGGTAACACTTATTATGGGGAACATATTCTAAGTAACAAAGACTTAATTTAGAGTTATTTGGACACTAGGGGAACATATTCTAAGTCACAAAGACTTAATTTAGAGTTATTTGGACACTAGGGGAACATATTCTAAGTCACAAAGACTTAATTTAGAGTTATTTGGACACTAGGGGAACATATTCTAAGTAACAAAGACTTAATTTAGAGTTATTTGGACACTAGGGGAACATATTCTAAGTAACAAAGACTTAATTTAGAGTTATTTGGACACTAGGGGAACATATTCTAAGTAACAAAGACTTAATTTAGAGTTATTTGGACACTAGAGGAACATATTCTAAGTAATAAAGACTTAATTTAGAGTTATTTGGACACTAGGGGAACATATTCTAAGTAATAAAGACTTAATTTAGAGTTATTTGGACACTAGGGGAACATATTCTAAGTAATAAAGACTTAATTTAGAGTTATTTGGACACTGGGGGAACATATTCTAAATAATAAAGACTTAATTTAGAGTTATTTGGACACTAGGGGAACATATTCTAAGTCACAAAGACTTAATTTAGAGTTATTTGGACACTAGGGAAACATATTCTAAGTAATAAAGACTTAATTTAGAGTTATTTGGACACTAGGGGAACATATTCCAAGTAATAAAGACTTAATTTAGAGTTATTTGGACACTAGGGGAACATATTCTAAGTAACAAAGACTTAATTTAGAGTTATTTGGACACTAAGGGAACATATTCTAAGTAACAAAGACTTAATTTAGAGTTATTTGGACACTAGGGGAACATATTCTAAGTAACAAAGACTTAATTTAGAGTTATTTGGACACTAGGGGAACATATTCTAAGTAACAAAGACTTAATTTAGAGTTATTTGGACACTAGGGGAACATATTCTAAGTAACAAAGACTTAATTTAGAGTTATTTGGACACTAGGGGAACATATTCTAAGTAATAAAGACTTAATTTAGAGTTATTTGGACACTAGGGGAACATATTCTAAGTAACAAAGACTTAATTTAGAGTTATTTTGACACTAGGGAAACATATTCTAATTAATAAAGACTTAATTTAGAGTTATTTGGACACTAGGGGAACATATTCTAAGTCACAAAGACTTAATTTAGAGTTATTTGGACACTAGGGGAACATATTCTAAGTCACAAAGACTTAATTTAGAGTTATTTGGACACTAGGGGAACATATTTTAAGTAACAAAGACTTAATTTAGAGTTATTTGGACACTGGGGGAACATATTCTAAGTAATAAAGACTTAATTTAGAGTTATTTGGACACTGGGGGAACATATTCTAAGTAATAAAGACTTAATTTAGAGTTATTTGGACACTGGGGGAACATATTCTAAGTAACAAAGACTTAATTTAGAGTTATTTGGACACTAGAGGAACATATTCTAAGTAACAAAGACTTAATTTAGAGTTATTTGGACACTAGAGGAACATATTCTAAGTAATAAAGACTTAATTTAGAGTTATTTGGACACTAGGGGAACATATTCTAAGTAATAAAGACTTAATTTAGAGTTATTTGGACACTAGGGGAACATATTCTAAGTAACAAAGACTTAATTTAGAGTTATTTGGACACTAGAGGAACATATTCTAAGTACCGGTAATAAAGACTTAATTTAGAGTTATTTGGACACTAGGGGAACATATTCTAAGTAATAAAGACTTAATTTAGAGTTATTTGGACACTAGGGGAACATATTCTAAGTAACAAAGACTTAATTTAGAGTTATTTGGACACTAGGGGAACATATTCTAAGTAATAAAGACTTAATTTAGAGTTATTTGGTTAGGGTTAGAGGGTTAGGTTTATAATAAGGCCCTGCCGAATAAGGCATTAATAAGTACTTAATAATGACTAGTTAAGAGCCAATATGTTACTAATTTGCATGTTAATAAGCAACTAATTAATGGTGAATATGTTCCCCATACTAAAGTGTTACCATGTTTTTTTACTGGTGCATAAAATGAACCGTGCATGAACATCACCTTGTTCAAACAACAAAACCAACACAGTGCATAAACTCACAACAAATTACACACCTGCAAACCAGTCAGCTGTTGCCGTATCCGTAATACGCCGATAGGGAGAAGTTTGTATTTACACGATGAGTCGGGTGTGTCTTGACCTCCGTCGAACCCCTGAGGCCGACTCACCGAACCCCTAGGGTTCGATCGAACCCAGGTTGAGAACCACTGTAATAACATCATGTGGTTTATGTTGTACATATGTAGCACCATCTACAAAGATACAAAGAATTGCTATTGCGACATCTAGTGGACACATTTAGAACAGCAGTTTTTATCATTCGAAAATTTCAGTTCATTTATATCAGGGGTGTCCAAACTTTTTCCACTGAGGGCCGCACACGGAAAAATTTAAGCATGCGGGGGCCATTTTGATATTTTTCATTTTCAAACCATAACAAAATACATGGATTTTTTTTGTTTAACCTTTATGGCTCCCGGGGACCATAAAGGGTCTCAGTCATTAAAACGTTAAAAATAAGTCAAATTGTTATTATTATTTTTTATTTAACGCTTAAGGTAGGTCTCTATATCAACTTCAGGTTGATAAAAAGTAAAAAAAATAAAAAGTTTTATGCCTTTTCTGTCAAAGACAACTTTGTTTTTTATAGCAAAACTGGAAATATGCAGTATTTAGTAATTACAGCTCTAAAAGATCAATAATGCAGGACACCGTGATTTGGGGCGGTATAGCTCGGTTGGTAGAGTGGCCGTGCCATCAACCTGAGGGTTGCAGGTTCGATCCCCGCTTCCGCCATCCTAGTCACTGCCGTTGTGTCCTTGGGCAAGACACTTTACCCACCTGCTCCCAGTGCCACCCACACTGGTTTAAATGTAACTTAGATATTGGGTTTTCACTATGTAAAGCGCTTTGAGTCACTAGAGAAAAGCGCTATATAAATATAATTCATTTAATTTCATTTGAATTCTTTAATATTTTTGAGAAATCAGTAAAAATATTAATAAAATCCCACTAAACATGTTTGGGATCCAAAAGGTCCCCCACTCATAAAGTGATACATTTGTATTCGTTTTTTTTTACTATCAACACTTAAAGGCCTACTGAAATGAATTTTTTTTATTTAAACGGGGATAGCAGATCTATTCTATGTGTCATACTTGATCATTTCGCGATATTGCCATATTTTTGCTGAAAGGATTTAGTATAGAACAACGACGATAAAGATTGCAACTTTTGGTATCTGATAAAAAAAAGGCTTGCACCTACCGGAAGTAGCGTGACGTAGTCAGTTGAACATATACGCAAAGTTCCCTATTGTTTACAATGATGGCCGCATGAAGTGAGAGAGATTCGGACCGAGAAAGCGACAATTTCCCCATTAATTTGAGCGAGGATGAAAGATTTGTGGATGAGTAAAGTGCAAGTGAAGGACTAGTGGGGAGTTGAAGCTATTCAGATAGGGAAGATGCTGTGAGAGCCGAGGGTGACCTGATATTCAGCTGGGAATGACTACAACAGTAAATAAACACAAGACATATATATACTCTATTAGCCACAACACAACCAGGCTTATATTTAATATGCCACAAATTAATCCTGCATAAAAACACCTGCGTGTTTGTTATGCTAGCTCCTAGCTCCTCTGCTAGCTCCTAGCTCCATAGAACACGCCAATACAATTCAAACACCTGATCAACACACACAATCACTCAGCCCAAAAGACAGTTTACCTAACCCAAGGTTCATAAAGCTTATATATTTTTAAAAAGTTACGTACGTGACGCGCACATACGGTCAAGTTATCGAATGTTTAGCAGCCAAGGCTGCATACTCACAGTACCTGATATTCAGCTGGGAATGACTACAACAGTAAATAAACACAAGACATATATATACTCTATTAGCCACAACACAACCAGGCTTATATTTAATATGCCACAAATTAATCCTGCATAATAACACCTGCGTGTTTGTTATGCTAGCTCCTAGCTCCTCTGCTAGCTCCTAGCTCCATAGAACACGCCAATACAATTCAAACACCTGATCAACACACACAATCACTCAGCCCAAAAGACCGTTCACCTAACCCAAGGTTCATAAAGCTTATATATTTTTAAAAAGTTACGTACGTGACGCGCACGTACGGTACGGTACGTGTTATGCTAGCTCCTAGGTCCTCTGCTAGCTCCTAGCTCCATAGAACACGCCAATACAATTCAAACACATGATCAACACACACAATCACTCAGCCCAAAAGACCGTTCACCTAACCCAAGGTTCATAAAGCTTATATATTTTAAAAAAGTTACGTACATACGCAAAAAAAAGCCAAAGCTGCATACTCACAGTAGCACGTCTGCGTCTTTGTCATCCAAATCAAAGTAATCCTGGTAAGAGTCTGTGTTGTCCCAGTTCTCTACAGGCGTCTGTGTATCCAAATCAAAAGTCCTCCTGGTTAGAGTCTCTGTTATCCGAGTTCTTCCATCTTGACTGCATCTTTCGGGAATGTAAACAAAGAAGCGCCGGCTGTGTACTGTTGTGGCTGACTACGTTCGAAAAATACGTCCATTTCGCACCGACAACTTTCTTCTTTGCTTGCTTGGCTTCCTTCTCCATAATGCAATGAACATGATTGAAACAGATTCACGAACACAGATGTCCAGAATACTGTGGAATTATGAAATGAAAACAGAGCTTTTTCGTATCGGCTTCAATGTGGAAGGCATACCCGTGTTCGCCGGGCTACGTCACGCGCATACGTCATCCGCAGAGGCGTTTCGAACCGGAAGTTTAGCGGCAAATTTAAAATGTCACTTTATAAGTTAACCCGGCCGTATTGGCATGTGTTATAATGTTAAGATTTCATCATTGATATATAAACTATCAGACTGCGTGGTCGGTAGTAGTGGGTTTCAGTAGGCCTTTAAGTTACGAGATCAACTTCAGATATATCTGTCGATTTTACGTTTGAACTATTATTTTGTTTGTTTTTATGCTCTTTTGTCAAAGAAATCTTTGATGTTTTTATGGCAACCACACAATATATGCAATATTTTTTTTACACATAAAACATTTTGAAGTGACATTTTTGAAGTAATTGGAGCCTTGAATAGGTCAATAATTCATTATAACATAGATTTTTTTGTATTTTTTTTTTTTGGAGCAATAGCAAAAAAAAGAAAAATAAAGAAAAACAAAAGAAAAAAAAACAGCCTGCATGGCAGCTTTGTGTCAACATAGCAACTTTTTCTCGTTACATTTCACCTCATTCCAATTTTTTAAATGTTTTTTTTAATTTTTGCAATACTATCAATTTTGCAATTTTTGCAGAAAGTGTGGCGAACCGGTAAACAATTAGCTGCGGGCCGCAAATGGCCCCCGGGCCGCACTTTGGACACCATGTATGCAATATTTTTTTTACACATAAAACATTTTTAAGTGACATTTTTAAAGTAATTGGAGCCTTGAATAGGTCAATAATTCATTATAACAGATTTTTTGTACTTTTTTTTTTTTTTGAGCAATAGCAATAAAAAGAAAAATAAAGAAAAACAAAAGAAAAAAAAAACAGCCTGCATGGCAGCTTTGTGTCAACATAGCAACTTTTTCTCGTTAGATTTCACCTCATTCCAATTTTTTAAATGTTTTTTTTTATTTTTGCAATACTATCAATTTTGCAATTTTTGCAGAATGTGTGGCGAACCGGTAAACAATTAGCTGCGGGCCGCACTTTGGACACAATGTATGCAATATTTTTTTTACACATAAAACATTTTTAAGTGACATTTTTGAAGTAATTGGAGCCTTGAATAGGTCAATAATTCATTATAACATAGATTTTTTTGTACTTTTTTTTTTTGAGCAATAGCAATAAAAAGAAAAAATAAAGAAAAACAAAAGAAAAAAAAAACAGCCTGCATGGCAGCTTTGTGTCAACATTGCAACTTTTTCTTGTTACATTTCACCTCATTCCAATTTTTTAAATGTTTTTTTTAATTTTTGCAATACTATCAATTTTGCAATTTTTGCAGAATGTGTGGCGAAACAATTAGCTGCGGGCCGCAAATGGCCCCCGGGCCGCACTTTGGACACAATGTATGCAATATTTTTTTTACGCATAAAACATTTTTGAGTGACATTTTTGAAGTAATTGAAGCCTTGAATAGGTCAATAATTCATTATAACATAGATTTTTTGTACTTTTTTTTTTTTGAGCAATAGCAATAAAAAGAAAAATAAAGAAAAACAAAAGAAAAAAAAACAGCCTGCATGGCAGCTTTGTGTCAACATAGCAACTTTTTCTCGTTACATTTCACCTCATTCCAATTTTTTAAATGTTTTTTTTAATTTTTGCAATACTATCAATTTTGCAATTTTTGCAGAATGTGTGGCGAACCGGTAAACAATTAGCTGCGGGCCGCAAATGGACTCCGGGCCGCACTTTGGACACAGTGTATGCAATATTTTTTTTACACATAAAACATTTTGAAGTGACATTTTTGAAGTAATTGGAGCCCTGAATAGGTCAATAATACATTATAACATGGATTTTTTGTATTTTTTTTTTTTTGAGCAATAGCAAAAAAAAATAAAAAGAAAGAAAAAAAAACCAGCCTGCATGGCAGCTTTGTGTCAACATAGCAACTTTTTATCGTTACATTTCACCTCATTCCAATTTTTTAAATGTTTTTTTTAATTTTTGCAATACTATCAATTTTGCAATTTTTGCAGAATGTGTGGCGAACCGGTAAACAATTAGCTGCGGGCCGCAAATGGCCCCCGGGCCGCACTTTGGACACAATGTATGCAATATTTTTTTTACACATAAAACATTTTAAAGTGACATTTTTGAAGTAATTGGAGCCTTGAATAGGTCAATAATTCATTATAACATAGATTTTTTGTATTTTTTTTTTGAGCAATAGCAAAAAAAACAAAAATAAAGAAAAACAAAAGAAAAAAAAACAGCCTGCATGGCAGCTTTGTGTCAACATAGCAACTTTTTCTCGTTAGATTTCACCTCATTACAATTTTTTTAATTTTTATTTTTATTTTTGCAATACTATCAATTTTGCAATTTTTGCAGAATGTGTGGCGAACCGCTAAACTGCGGGCCGCACTTTGGACACAATGTATGCAATATTTTTTTTACACATAAAAAATTTTATAGTGACATTTTTGAAGTAATTGGAGCCTTGAATAGGTCAATAATTCATTATAACATAGATTTTTTGTACTTTTTTTTTTTTTGGAGCAATAGCAATAAAAAGAAAAATAAAGAAAAACAAAAGAAAAAAAAACAGCCTGCATGGCAGCTTTGTGTCAACATAGCAACTTTTTCTCGTTAGATTTCACCTCATTCCAATTTTTTAAATGTTTTTTTTAATTTTTGCAATACTATCAATTTTGCAATTTTTGCAGAATGTGTGGCGAACTGGTAAACTGCGGGCCGCACTTTGGACACAATGTATGCAATATTTTTTTTACACATAAAAAATTTTATAGTGACATTTTTGAAGTAATTGGAGCCTTGAATAGGTCAATAATTCATTATAACATAGATTTTTTTGTACTTTTTTTTTTTTTTGAGCAATAGCAATAAAAAGAAAAATAAAGAAAAACAAAAGAAAAAAAAACAGCCTGCATGGCAGCTTTGTGTCTACATAGCAACTTTTTCTTGTTAGATTTCACCTCATTCCAATTTTTTAAATGTTTTTTTAAATTTTTGCAATACTATCAATTTTGCAATTTTTGCAGAATGTGTGGCGAACCGGTAAACAACTAGCTGCGGGCCGCACTTTGGACACAATGTATGCAATATTTTTTTTACACATAAAACATTTTTAAGTGACATTTTTGAAGTAATTGGAGCCTTGAATAGGTCAATAATTCATTATAACATAGATTTTTTGTACTTTTTTTTTTTTTTTGAGCAATAGCAATAAAAAGAAAAATAAAGAAAAACAAAAGAAAAAAAAAACAGCCTGCATGGCAGCTTTGTGTCAACATAGCAACTTTTTCTCGTTAGATTTCACCTCATTCCAATTTTTTAAATGTTTTTTATTTATTTTTGCAGTACTATCAATTTTGCAATTTTTGCAGAATGTGTGGCGAACCGGTAAACAATTAGCTGCGGGCCGCACTTTGGACACAATGTATGCAATATTTTTTTTACACATAAAACATTTTAAAGTGACATTTTTGAAGTAATTGGAGCCTTGAATAGGTCAATAATTCATTATAACATAGATTTTTTGTACTTTTTTTTTTTGAGCAATAGCAATAAAAAGAAAAAATAAAGAAAAACAAAATAAAATAAAAAACAGCCTGCATGGCAGCTTTGTGTCAACATTGCAACTTTTTCTTGTTACATTTCACCTCATTCCAATTTTTAAAATGTTTTTTTAAATTTTTGCAATACTATCAATTTTGCAATTTTTGCAGAATGTGTGATGAACCGGTAAACAATTAGCTGCGGGCCGCACTTTGGACACCATGTATGCAATATTTTTTTTACACATAAAACATTTTTAAGTGACATTTTTGAAGTAATTGGAGCCTTGAATAGGTCAATAATTCATTATAACATAGATTTTTTTTTTTTTTTTTGAGCAATAGCAAAAAAAAGAAAAATAAAGAAAAAAAAAAGAAAAAAAACAGCCTGCATGGCAGCTTTGTGTCAACATAGCAACTTTTTCTCGTTACATTTCACCTCATTCCAATTTTTTAAATGTTTTTTTTTATTTTTGCAATACTATCAATTTTGCAATTTTTGCAGAATGTGTGGCGAACCGGTAAACAATTAGCTGCGGGCCGCAAATGGCCCCCGGGCCGCACTTTGGACACAATGTATGCAATATTTTTTTTACACATAAAACATTTTAAAGTGACATTTTTGAAGTAATTGGAGCCTTGAATAGGTCAATAATTCATTATAACATAGATTTTTTGTACTTTTTTTTTTTGAGCAATAGCAATAAAAAGAAAAAATAAAGAAAAACAAAATAAAAAAAAAACAGCCTGCATGGCAGCTTTGTGTCAACATTGCAACTTTTTCTTGTTACATTTCACCTCATTCCAATTTTTTAAATGTTTTTTTAAATTTTTGCAATACTATCAATTTTGCAATTTTTGCAGAATGTGTGGCGAACCGGTAAACAATTAGCTGCGGGCTGACTTTGGACACAATGTATGCAATATTTTTTTTACACATAAAACATTTTTAAGTGACATTTTTGAAGTAATTGGAGCCTTGAATAGGTCAATAATTCATTATAACATAGATTTTTTTTTTTTTTTTTGAGCAATAGCAAAAAAAGAAAAAAAAAGAAAAAAAAAAGAAAAAAAACAGCCTGCATGGCAGCTTTGTGTCAACATAGCAACTTTTTCTCGTTACATTTCACCTCATTCCAATTTTTTAAATGTTTTTTTTAATTTTTGCAATACTATCAATTTTGCAATTTTTGCAGAAAGTGTGGCGAACCGGTAAACAATTAGCTGCGGGCCGCAAATGGCCCCCGGGCCGCACTTTGGACACCCCTGATTTATATACTTAGCAAACTCATCCCGCGGGCCGGATAAAACCTGTTCCTGATCCGGCCCTCGGGCTGTATGTTTGACAATTAGATCAGACCAGACCCTTCAAGACGCCATTTTTAGACTTTTAATTGCTGTGCATTTGAGGCGCCGCTCTGTGACGTCCATAAAACACAAACATAGACAATACAATCTCAACAATCAGTCAGTCCACAGCAGTGGACTGTAATGTTTTGGTAGAAGTACATGAAACACGACATGATGAAGGCAGCGGGACCCCAGCGGTGCTGCGATTGCAAAATAAAAGAAACTTGACCACTCGCCGACCCTGGTGAGTTTTCCAGAATAGACGGTGATGTAACATGAGGCGACTTTGAAGCAAATACAAAGAGTACTAATATCAATAGGGAGTATTTTGACGTTTGGAGAAATGTGACAAGTTGCTTTTCCTTTTAGGAATCGGACACTCGGACTGGAAAGTTGTGGCCTGAGGGGACACATAATTCACCCACAGATCATTCGTCCTCACCCTTATTGCTACACATTTGTTGCTGGAACCAAGCTAAGCGAGCATGGCTGCTACTTTTCTTTGGTGGTCGTTTGCTATTGTGAAATATGGATGTTTATTTAGGTTACTCTTAGAATAATCATGTATATACAAACCCCGTTTCCATACGAGTTGAGAAATTGTGTTAGATGTAAATATAAACAATGATTTGCAAAGCATTTTCAACCCATATTCAGTTGAATATGCTACAAAGACAACATATTTGATGTTCAAAGTGATAAACATTTTTGTTTTTGCAAATAATCATTCACTTTAGAATTTGATGCCAGCAACACGTGACAAAGAAGTTGGGAAAGGTGGCAATAAATACTGATAAAGTTGAGGAATGCTCATCAAACATTTATTTGGAACATCCCACAGGTGAACAGGCAAATTGGGAACAGGTGGGTGCCATGATTGGGTATAAAAGTAGTTTCCATGAAATGCTCAGTCATTCACAAACAAGGATGGGGCGAGGGTCACCACTTTGTCAACAAATGCGTGAGCAAATTGTTGAACAGTTTGAAAAAAACCTTTCTCAACGAGCTATTGCAAGGAATTTAGGGATTTCACCATCTACGCTCCGTAATATCATCAAAGGGTTCAGAGAATCTGGAGAAATCACTGCACGTAAGCAGCTAAGCCCGTGACCTTCCATCCCTCAGGCTGTACTGCATCAACAAGCGACATCAGTGTGTAAAGGATATCACCACATGGGCTCAGGAACACTTCAGAAACCCACTGTCAGTAACTACAGTTGGTCGCTACATCTGTAAGTGCAAGTTAAAACTCTCCTATGCAAGGAGAAAATCGTTTATCAACAACACCCAGAAACGCAGTCGGCTTCGCTGGGCCTGAGCTCATATAAGATGGACTGATACAAAGTGGAAAAGTGTTCTGTGGTCTGACGAGTCCACATTTCAAATTGTTTTTGGAAACTGTGGACGTCGTGTCCTCCGGACCAAAGAGGAAAAGAACCATCCGGATTGTTATAGGCGCAAAGTGTAAAACCAGCATCTGTGATGGTATGGGGGTGTATTAGTGCCCAAGACATGGGTAACTTACACATCTGTGAAGGCGCCATTAATGCTGAAAGGTACATACAGGTTTTGGAGCAACATATGTTGCCATCCAAGCAACGTTACCATGGACGCCCCTGCTTATTTCAGCAAGACAATGCCAAGCCACGTGTTACATCAACGTGGCTTCATAGTAAAAGAGTGCGGGTACTAGACTGGCCTGCCTGTAGTCCAGACCTGTCCCCCATTGAAAATGTGTGGCGCATTATGAAGCCTAAAATACCACAAGGGAGACCCCCGGACTGTTGAACAACTTAAGCTGTACATCAAGCAAGAATGGGAAAGAATTCCACCTGAGAAGCTTCAAAAATGTGTCTCCTCAGTTCCCAAACGTTTACTGAGTGTTGTTAAAAGGAAAGGCCATGTAACACAGTGGTGAACATGCCCTTTCCCAACTACTTTGGCACGTGTTGCAGCCATGAAATTCTAAGTTAATTATTATTTGTAAAAAAAAAATAAAGTTTGAGTTTGAACATCAAATATCTTGTCTTTGTAGTGCATTCAATTGAATATGGGTTGAAAAGGATTTGCAAATCATTGTATTCCGTTTATATTTACATCTAACACAATTTCCCAACTCATATAGAAACGGGGTTTGTATATTATCACACAACTTTAGTATGCTTAAAGTCCGTTGCTATAGTTATTAGCTATTGTGCTCAAGTTAGACTTTTGTATCTGTGCAAGGACGAAACTTCTTGTCTGAGGTGTGGCCTCAGCCGCAGATGTTATCTTTGTTTTAGCCCGCTAACAGCCAAGGACTTCAAGGACCTCAACGAAGATAAGACGACAGCACGCAGACGAAGCAGAGACAACAAGGACCTCAACGCAGATAAGACGACAGCACACAGACGAAGCGGAGACAAGGCGAAATCACAAGGCCCAGCACATTCCGTCACGTATTGTGCGTACTGGACCTGCTTTGCATAATATATGTGACCACTCCTTTTAGAGGCGGCCTCAGTGATGTTGACTATGGAACTCCTGAATAAATAGAGGGACGCGGGGGCTGAACCTTAGAGCGTAGGGCGAGACTGTGACCATGTGTGCAGCTCCATGCGTTCTCCTCATGAGCTAAATTAAACTCTGTCTCTGTGTGATTCCTTGCTTCTTGTCTGATTAATAGATGTCATAATTGTTTGAACCTGACAGTTACTTATCATGTATTGAAGTGAATTAACGAACTAACTCATATCATGTTTTGCTTATGGTGAAGACTTACATCCAACTTGGAGAAGGCCAGGAATACACTTCAGTATAATGCTGTAATGTGACAGTACTACGAGAAAATAATACTGCAATAATAGTTTAGTGGGTGCACTCATTGACACTGTAATAATAACTGAATTAATAGCTGCAAAAATATGTAATATTTGGTGCAAATCTGGATAAAGGTGCCGATTCAGGATTTGTGTGTGATTTTTTTTGCACGTTTGCCTCAATAATTGAGGCATAAGCAGGTAATATTTGTACTTTCGGAGACCGGGCTTTCTGCTCCGCCGCTCCCAGTCTGTGGAACGCTCTCCCTGACCACCTGAGGGTACCACAGACTGTGGATGCTTTTAAAAAAGGCTTAAAACCCTTCTTTTTAAGAAAACCTTTTTTTTTTAGATATATGCATACTAGTTTTAGCTATTTGGCTGTTCTAGTTTTTATTTTTTAACATTTTTTATTATCTTTTTATTTTTATTTAATTTAAAAAAAATTTTTTAATACACTGTAGCACTTTGAGGTTGTTTACTCAATGTAAAGTGCTTTTTACAAATAAAATCTGGTATTATTATTACTACTCGCTAATGTGTTTTACTTACTGTATAAGGTTCTTCTCATATTGGAGCCTTGAGCTTTAGCCGATGCCGATATTGATCCAATTTGATATCAGCATACTTTTATCATTTTGTAGGGTGGAATGTTAGAAAAGGTCTGATCCAGTGAAATCAGTCCAACAGAGAACAATGGTACAAAAAACAATAACCTATTTATTATTACTTATGCTGTCTTTAGGTTGAAGTTGTTTTGGCGACACCTAGCGGTCACTTGTTCATCAGGGTAAGCTCATGACTCGGGTTGGACGGTGTACCGGTGCCAATAAAGTACAGCGGTACTAATGAATAAAAAAAAAAAGGTACTATACTGGCTTTGAAAAATACCAGTACTTTTTTTCCCCCCCATGTGAGTCAACACACACACAGAGCACTTACAAGCGGAAACGGCATGGAGCCAGAAGGAGAATGGACGTATTTTGCCTTATGATAAGACGAAGCAATTCGCTGCATAGTCCTCGCTTGCTAGATAGCGGCTAACGCCCCTCTACAGTGTTGTAGCTACTTCTAAATCACTAATCCTCGCCTCCATGGTGACAAATAAAGTAAGTTTCTTACAAGTATCATCCCTGCAGGACGAGGAATAGCTAAACATGCTTCACTACACACCGTAGGAGGATACATTAGCTCACCGCTAACAGCAAGATAGCACTCCTCAATGTAAACAAATGGGTGGATCTATACAAATATCCACTGTAACGATATAAGGTACAAGAGCCGTATATAGTCGATACTACAATGATCACATTGATATTTTATATTTTTGCCATTTTATAAACTCAGGACATTTGTCCCTGGACAGATGAGAACTTTAAATATGATCATGTAACTACTTGGTATCAGATCGATACCTACATTTGTGGTATCATCCAAAACTAATGTAAAGTATCCAAACAACAGAAGAATAAGTGATTATTACATTTTAACAGAAGTGTAGATAGAACACGTTGAAACAGAAAGGAGGCAGATAACAGTAAAGGAACAAGTAAATTAAAAAAAAAAAATCAATTTTCTATCGTTTGTCCCTCAAAATTTTAACAAAATAATAGAATGAGAATTGACACAATATGTAACTGCAGAAGTCAGCAGACATATTAGGAACCTTTGTTTGCTTACTTACTACTAAAAATTAAGTTGTCTAGTATGTTCACTATTTTATTTAATATGTTTAATGTATTATACCAATAATGACATTTTTTGTGGTTGTCGAAATACATTTTCGTACTGATACCAAAATATTGCTATCGGGACAACACTACTCATGATGCGGACACGTTTGTTACTGGATACTTTCCAATAGACTAACCCTATATGCAACTATAACTATTTGATACTTGTTTATATTGACAAATGTGCTGTTTTAGACTGCAATATTGTTCAATGAAGGACACTTATTACAAATATATACATACAGTATGTATATACACATATATATATGTGTATATATATATATATATATATATATATATATATATATATATATATATATATATATATATATATATATATATATATATATATATATATATATATATATATATATATACTACCGTTCAAAAGTTTGGGGTCACCCAAACAATTTTGTGGAATAGCCTTCATTTCTAAGAACAAGAATAGACTGTCAAGTTTCAGATGAAAGTTCTCTTTTTCTGGCCATTTTGAGCGTTTAATTGACCCCACAAATGTGATGCTCCAGAAACTCAATCTGCTCAAAGGAAGGTCAGTTTTGTAGCTTCTGTAACGAGCTAAACTGTTTTCAGATGTGTGAACATGATTGCACAAGGGTTTTCTAATCATCAATTAGCCTTCTGAGCCAATGAGCAAACACATTGTACCATTAGAACACTGGAGTGATAGTTGCTGGAAATGGGCCTCTATACACCTATGTAGATATTGCACCAAAAACCAGACATTTGCAGCTAGAATAGTCATTTACCACATTAGCAATGTATAGAGTGTATTTATGTAAAGTTAAGACTAGTTTAAAGTTATCTTCATTGAAAAGTACAGTGCTTTTCCTTCAAAAATAAGGACATTTCAATGTGACCCCAAACTTTTGAACGGTAGTGTATATATATATATATATATATATATATATATATATATATATATATATATATATATATATATATATATATATATATATATATATATATATACACATATATATATATATATATATATATATATATATATATATATATATATATATATATATATATATATATATATATATACATACATATATATATATATATATATATATATATATATATATATATATATATATATATATACACATACAGTATATATTATATATGTGTATACATATATATATATATTATATATATATACTGTATATATATACATATATATGTCTAGCTTGTGTGCTATTGTGTGCTTAGCTGTTGTGTAGCTGCTAGCAGCCTATATGTTTACCTTTTGTAAATGACTTGACTAAAATAGAAGAAATTGTGTGTTTATTGGAGGGCATTTAAATAACTGGCTGCAGGACTGCTTGTATCGGAGCGATTTAAGATGCAAGTCGATATCATCCAATACTTTTATCGGATCAATATCGGAGCGATACACCTCTACTTGCTGATAATAGCCTTGGTGGAGGTTATTGTGTAAGTAGAGTTGTGGTGATTTGGATCAACACAATTGAGTTGTGTGTCCTCACTTGCCCTGATGTTGTGTTGAAGTGATGGCAGTGCAAAGACCTCTGCTTTTGGAAGAACTGCTGTGGAATCCGGCAGAAGGAAGGAAGTTGGACCTCCCACAGGTGAGTTCACAGGTAAGTGGTGGCCTCTCGGTTCTCCCGCTCTCTGGCCTGAGCCACGGCCACGTTGATGCACTGCAGCCACTCCTCGGCGTGCTTCTGGTCCTGGGCTTTCAGCACGTACGTCTTGCTGTCCGTGAAGATCTCGAAGGCTCGCGGCAGGCCTCGATCCCGCCGCTTCTTGGCCACCACCTGGCGGGCAGAGTGGGTGGGCGGTGACGGGCGGTAGAAAAGAGGCGACGCTGCGGCGTTACCTTGACACTTTGAACCTTGCTCAGCTCGATGGGAACGTCGTCCAGCTCGTCTTTCTGAGGGAGAAATACCAACACGCTTTTTGTGTGAGAAAACAACAGCTTAGTCGTGTCTTATCACACTTGTTGTGTTCCACTTTGACAACCACACCACCCATCAGTCATGTGACCAACACCCTCAGGGACAACATGTCTGTGGGTTTTGCACCGGCAACATTTCACAAGAATGTTTTGTGCTGCTTCACAAGTGACTTATAGTGTGGTGAGAAGTGTCATCATATTCCACACCTGCGTGACACCTGTGTCAAGTAGGCCCGCCTTGACACGTTAAAATAACACACATTATTATTGTTGTGGAAGAAGAATGAAGAAGAATGATGAAGAATGAAGAAAGAAAAATGAAGAAAAAATAAGAAAAATTGAGAAAAAGAAGATTAAACACAAGAAGAAGGAGAAGGAAGAAGTAAAAGGTGGAAGAAGAAGGAAGAAAGAGGAGAAGAAAGAAAAAGAATAAAGAGGAAGAAGGAAGAAGAAAAAAGGGCAGAAGGGGAAGGAGAAAAAGGAAGATGAAAGAAGAAGAAAAATGGAAGAAGGAGAAGGAAGATGGAAGAAAAAGGAAGATGGAAGTAGAAGAAGATGAAATAAAAGGAAGATGAAGTATAAGGTGGAAAAATGAAGAAAAAAGAATGAAGTAAGAAGAAGAAAAATGGAGAAAAAAAGATTAAACACAAGAAGAAGGAAGAAGAAAAATATGGAAGAAGAAGGAAGAAAGAGGAGAAGAAAGAAAAAAAATAAAGAGGAAGAAGGAAGAAGAAAAAAGGGCAGAAGGGGAAGGAGAAAAAGGAAGATGAAAAGAGAAGAAAAATGGAAGAAGGAGAAGGAAGATGGAAGAAAAAGGAAGATGGAAGTAGAAGAAGAAGAAATAAAAGGAAGATGATGTATAAGGTGGAAAAATTAAGAAAAAAGAATGAAGGAAGAAGAAGAAAAATGGAGAAAAAAAGATTAAACACAAGAAGAAGAGGAAGAAGAAGAAGAAAGAAGTAAAAGGTGGAAGAAGGAAGAAAGAAAAAGAATAAAGAGGAAGAAGGAAGAAGAAGAAAAAGGGCAGAAGGGGAGGGAGAAAAAGGAAGATGAAAGAAGAAGAAAAATGGAAGAAGGAGAAGGAAGATGGAAGTAGTAGAAGAAGAAGAAAGAAAAGGAAGATGGAGTATAAGGTGGAAAAAGAACAAACAAAAAGGAGAAGAAAGAAAAATAATAAATAGGAGGAAGGAGGAAGAAGAAAGAGAAAGAAGAAGAAAGAAGGCAGAAGGGGAAGGAGAAGAAGGAAGACGGAGGAAGAAGAAGAAGGAAGACGGAGGAAGAAGAAGAAGAAGGAGGAGGGGGAGGACACGAGGAAGGAGAATAAGGAGAAGAAAGAAGAAGGAGAAAAAGGTGAAGAAGAAGGAGGAAGAGAAGGTGAAGGAGAAGAAGAACAAATAACAAGAAGGGGAATAAAAGGAAGAAAAAGAAGAAGGTGAAGGAGTAGAAGAAGGAGAAGGTGAAGGAGAAGAAGATGAAGGAAGAAGCAGAAGAAGAAAGAATGAAGAAGGAGAAGGTGAAGGAGGTGAAGGAGAAGATGAAGGAAGAAAAAGAGGAAAGAGCAAAGGACAAGAAGAATGAAGAACAAGAAAGGGAAGAAGAAGAAGGAAAAGAAGAAGGTGAAGGAGTAGAAGAACAAGAAGGTGAAGGAGAAAAAGAAGGAGGTGAAGGAGGAAGCAAAAAAAGAAATAATGAAGGAGAAGGTGAAGGAGGTGAAGGAGAAGGTGAAGGAAGAAAAAGAAGAAAGAGCGAAGAAGAAGGAGAAGGTGAAGGGGAAGATGATGAAGGGAGAAGAAGAAGAAGAAAGAGCGAAGAAGAAGGAGGAAGAAGATGAAGGAAGAAGAAGGTGAAGGAAAATGAGGAGGAAAGGGTGAAGAAGAGGAAGAAGGAGGAAGAAAATAAAGGAAGAAGAAGGTGAAGGAAAAGGACAAGAAGGAGGAGGAGATGGTGAAGGAGAAGAAGAAGAAAGAAGAAGAAAGAAGGAAGAGGAAGAGCGATGAAGAAGGAGAAGAAAAATATAGATAAAAGAAGAATGAATTCTTAAGTTTAAAGTACATCTAAAAACAAAACAGGTTTTTGATTCAGCCGCTACTACAAAAGTACATCGACAACACCCGTGTTGCTTTAGTAGCAACTGCCATTAATCGCATCCATCCATTTTCTACCGCTTGTCCCTTTTAGGGTCACGGGGGGTGCTGGAGCCTATCTCAGCTGCATTCGGGCGGAAGGCGGGGTACACCCTGGACAAGTCGCCACCTCATCACAGGGCCAACACAGATAGACCGACAACATTCACACTCTAGACCACAGCAAACATTACCCAGCTGCCAAAGATTGTGATGAATCCTTTAGAAGAAGACAGCCTGATGTTTCTTTAACTTGGACACACACAACTTTACCTTTGGCCTTTCTGAGCTTGTCATTTCCAGGAGTTACCTCACCCACTGAGATGCCTCCATTTTACTCATGATTTACAATGTTGCAAAAATGTGTAGAATAAAAATTGAAGATTTGCGTCAGCCTTTGATAGTAGGCTAATATAGTTAATATAGACACTTACATCACGTGTTGCCTTCATTACAACACTTATATAAGACTTTTAAAGTCATTTTGATAGTAGGCTAATATAGACACTTACATCACGTGTTGCCTTCAATATAACACTTATATAAGACTTTTAAAGTCATTTTGATAGTAGGCTAATATCGCTAATATAGACACTTACATCATGTGTTGCCTTCATTACAACACTTATATAATACTTTTAAAGTCATTTTGATAGTAGGCTAATATAGACACTTACATCACGTGTTGCCTTCAATATAACACTTATATAAGACTTTTAAAGTCATTTTGATAGTAGGCTAATACAGCTAATATAGACACTTACATCATGTGTTGCCTTCATTACAACACTTATATAATACTTTTAAAGTCATTTTGATAGTAGGCTAATATAACTAATATAGACACTTACATCATGTGTTGCCTTCATTACAACACTTATATAATACTTTTAAAGTCATTTTGATAGTAGGCTAATATAACTAATATAGACACTTACATCATGTGTTGCCTTCATTATAACACTTATATAAGACTTTTAAAGTCATTTTGATAGTAGGCTAATATAGCTAATATAGACACTTACATCATGCGTTGCCTTCATTACAACACTTATATAAGACTTTTAAAGTCATTTTGATAGTAGGCCAATATAACTAATATAGACACATGTGTTGCCTTCATTATAACACTTATATAATACATTTGAAGTCATTTTGATAGTATGCTAATATAGCTAATACAGACACTTACATCATGGCTTGCCTTCATTATAACACTGATATAATACTTTTAAAGTCATTTTGACAGTAGGCTAATATAGCTAATATAGACACTTACATCATGTGTTGCCTTCACTATAACACTTATATAAGACTTTTAAAGTCATTTTGATAGTAGGCTAATACAGCTAATATAGACACTTACATCATGTGTTGCCTTCATTATAACACGTATATAAGACTTTTAAAGTCATTTTGATAGTAGGCTAATATAACTAATATAGACACTTACATCATGTGTTGCCTTCATTATAACACTTATATAAGACTTTTAAAGTCATTTTGATAGTAGGCTAATATAACTAATATAGACACTTACATCATGTGTTGCCTTCATTATAACACTTATATAAGGCTTTTAAAGTCATTTTGATAGTAGGCTAATATAGCCAATATAGACACTTACATCATGCGTTGCCTTCATTATAACACTTACAGTATATAAGATTTTTAAAGTCATTTTGATAGTAGGCTAATATAGCCAATATAGACACTTACATCATGTGTTGCCTTCATTATAACACGTATACAAGACTTTTAAAGTCATTTTGATAGTAGGCTAATATAGCTAATACAGACACTTACATCATGTGTTGCCTTCATTATAACACTTATATAAGACTTTTAAAGTCATTTTGATAGTAGGCTAATATAACTAATATAGACACTTACATCATGTGGTGCCTTCATTATAACACTTATATAAGACTTTTAAAGTCATTTTGATAGTAGGCTAATATAGCCAATATAGACACTTACATCATGTGTTGCCTTCATTATAACACTTATATAAGACTTTTAAAGTCATTTTGATAGTAGGCTAATATTGACACTTACATCATGTGTTGCCTTCATTATAACACTTATATAAGACTTTTAAAGTCATTTTGATAGAAGGCTAATATACTGTAGCTAATATAGACACTTACATAATGTGTTGCCTTCATTATAACACTTATATAAGGCTTTTACTTTTTTGTGGCTCCAGACAGATTTATTTTTTGTATTTTTGGTCCAATATGGCTTTTTCAACATTTTGGGTTGCTGACCTCTGCCCTAATCGGTTGATATCTAGTGTGTGTGTGTGTGTGTGTGTGTGTGTGTGTGTGTGTGTGTGTGTGTGTGTGTGTGTGTGTGTGTGTGTGTGTGTGTGTGTGTGTGTGTGTGTACCGATTTGCCTCGCCGGAAGAGCAGCTGGTTTCCTGCCAAGGTGAAGTAGCGAGTCTTCCAGCGCTTGATGAACCTCCAGCGCACCTGCTTCTCCTTCAGCTTGCCTTCAATGAGAGGCTGACCCTCCTGGTTCACGCCTGCACACGAGCACAACAAACCCGGGAGTTGCCTCGGTTGATGGTTCAATTCTTCAAAATGTGCCTTCGGAGTACAAACTGAAAAATCTTTGCGTCTTACAAGTAGGGATGGATTACCGATTTCCGTCGGTACTGCCGATCGATTCACGTAAAATCAAACACTGCTATATTTTGTTACCTTTGTTGCACGTGACGTCTCGTCCGGTTTCAGACTACACACCGGCTCACGTAAACAAGTCAAACTCCCTCTTAGAAATGTGGCAAGTTTCAACTGGAACAAAGCAAGTATGCTTGGTAGAAAACGCTCAAATGGAAAGTAAGGCTCTACTCTTCCAGAATGCGCTAGCTTCATGCTAAATGACATGGGATTTGTCATAGACAGGCTACTATTAGCATTAGCGATTTTACAAGGTGATTTCAACACCTCTAAATTTGGTAATGAAATCCACAACCAAGATGAATGTTACAATCAAACAGCTGGTGTGTAATAAGCACAACACTTCCAGTATAAACACTTTGTAAGGGGCAACATTACATATTCAGCTTCATGGAAAAAGCTACTTCCTAGTTAGACAACATACCATAGATAGCCTATATAGTACTGCCATTTAATGTCTTGGAAGTGCAACTCCATTGCAAACTACAAAATTCACGCAGAAATGTGCCCTGAACCTCTGGCCTGGGGTCGATCTAACCCAGCATACTTCTAAGATGGCGCAAAGTATCCAAATCCATGATTTTTACACATTTTTAAACATATAAAAATTAGCTAAGGAGCACGCCAACGTTAGCATGTTAACACACGAGATGTTAGCATACTTTTACGATGGCGAAAAGTATCAAAATCTATGAATTTTTAGGTATGAACTATCAAAATTAGCTAAAAACTAGCTTAAAAGGTTAGCATGCCAACATTAGCATGCTAATATAAGAAACGTTAGCATATTCCCAAGATAGCGCCAAGCATCAAAATCCATGATTTTTAGGTTTAAACAGACACATTTCACAAAAAAAGCTAGTGTGAAATGTTAGCATGATGACATAGCGTACTCCTGAGATAGCGCCAAGTATCAAAATGCACCATTTTTTTGTGTAATCATACAAAATTAGCTAAACACATAGTATAAAACATTAGCATGCTAATATAAAAAATACGTTAACATACTACTAAAACGGCGGCAAGTATCAAAATCCATGATTTTTAGGTTTAAACAAACAAAATTAGTTCGAAAACAGAAACATTTAGCTAAAAAGCTAGCGTAAAACGTTTGCATGATGCCATAGGACAAGTTAATGTACTTCTGAGATAGCGACAAGTATTAAAATGCACTATTTTTTTGTGTAATCACACAACATTAGCTGAACCAATAGTATAAAACGTTAGTATGTTAATATCAAAGACATTAACATACTACCAAGATGGCGCCAAGCATCAAAATCCATGATTTTTACGTTTAAATAGACACATTTAGCTAAAAAGCTAATGTAAAACGTTAGCATGATGACATAGGACAAGTTAACGTACTTCTGAGATAGCGGCAAGTATTAAAATGCACTATTTTTTTGTGTAATCACACAAAATTAGCTGAACACATAGTATAAAACGTTAGCATGCTAATAAAAAAGACGTTAACATACTACCAAGATGGCGCCAAGCATCAAAACCCATGATTTTTGGGTTTAAACAAACACAATTTGTTAAAAAGCTGGGGCATGATGACATAGGACAAGCTAGCATTCTTCTAAGATGGCACCAAGTAATAAAATGCACTATTTTTTTGTGTAATCACAAAAAATTAGCTGAACCCATAGTATAAAACGTTAGCATGCTAATATAAAAGACGTTAACATACTGCCAAGATGGCGCCAAGCATCAAAATCCATGATTTTTAGGTTTAAACAGACACATTTCACTAAAAAGCTACTGTAAAACATTAGCATGATGACACAGGACAAGTTAATTTACTTCTAAGATGGCACCAAGTATTAAAATGCACTATTTTTTTGTGTAATCACACAAAATTAGCTGAACACATAGTATAAAATGTTAGCATGCTAATATAAAAGACGTTAACATACTACCAAGATGGCGCTAAGCATCAAAATCCATGATTTCTAGGTTTAAACAAACAAAATTTGTTAAAAAGCTGGGGCATGATGACATAGGACAAGCTAGCATTCTTCTAAGATGGCACCAAGTAATAAAATGCACAATTTTTTTGTGTAATCACACAAAATTAGCTGAACAAATAGTATAAAACGCCACCATGCTAATATAAAAGACGTTAACCTACTTCCAAGATGGCGCTAAGCATCAAAATCCAGGATTTTTAGGTTTAAACAAACACAATTTGTTAAAAAGTTGGGGCATGATGACATAGGACAAGTATTAAAGTATTAAAATGTACTATTGTTAGGTGTTAAAACATACACAATTAGCTAATAATCTAGCATAAAACGTTAGCATGCTAACATTAAAATGCTAGCAAGTGATCGGATAAGATGAAATACCAAAATGCATTATTTGCAGGTGTAAACATACAACATTTGCTAAAAGGCTAGCATAAAACGGTAATATAAGAGACGTTACCATACCATCAAAAATCGTGATTTTTAGGTTTAAACATACACAATTAGTTAAAAAGCTAGCAAAAAAGTATGCAAATGAGATGCAAATGTAATGCAATGTTCTCATGATCTGTGGTCTGGATCATGGGTTTTGTTATTTTTGGTTAGTTTTTGGACTCTTTTAGTTCCTGTTTGCGCTTCCTTGTTTGTTTTGTCACCATGGCGACTCATTAGTTACACCTGCCTCATTTGTTCGGGACACGCAACTGCTTTAATTAGGAGATTATTATTTAAGCCTGTGGTTGCCAGTTAGTCGGTCTGGCGACATTGCTCTGTTCTGGCTTGTTTCATGCCATAGTTCATGCTGACTGTTTCATGCTCGTTTCTTGCCATAGTTCATGGTGTCCGATTCATGCCGTGTCCACGTAAGTCGTGTTTATTTCATGCCACAGTTTCGTGTTTGTTCCAAGCCATAGTTTATGCTGTTTGTTTCATGCCACAGTGTCGTGTTTGTTCCAAGCCATAGTTTATGCTGTTTGTTTCATGCCACAGTTTCGTGTTTGTTCCAAGCCATAGTTTATGCTGTTTGTTTCATGCCACAGTTTCGTGTTTGTTCCAAGCCATAGTTTATGCTGTTTGTTTCATGCCACAGTTTCGTGTTTGTTCCAAGCCATATTTTATGCTGTTTGTTTCATGCCACAGTTTCGCGTTTGTTCCAAGCCATAGTTTATGCTGTTTGTTTCATGCCACAGTTTCGTGTTTGTTCCAAGCCATAGTTTATGCTGTTTGTTTCATGCCACAGTTTTGTGTTTGTTCCAAGCCATAGTTTATGCTGTTTGTTTCATGCCACAGTTTCGTGTTTGTTCCATGCCGTAGTTTATGTTTGTTTACCTCATGCCTCAAATCATCTCCTACCTCACGCTGTTGTCTGGAGTTGTCCGTTCTGCATTCCCGGGAGAACGGGAATCATTTAATTTTAAATGTTACGGAGAACACCATTTTATTATCAAATAAATTATTATTGTATTTTATTTTTTTATGTATTATTCATAAAAGTATTCATTGTACACTTATGCAATTTTATTACAACACACAAAAGTACCAAAAATTGTTACCGTTGAGTACCGATATCGTTTCCCAGGTACGGGGATAAGGTACTGTATCGGTTCAAATGTGAGCGGTCTACACGGCAAAAACTGAAATCTAAGTAAGATTAAATATCTCAAATAAGGGTGATATTTGCTTATTTTCCGTCTGATAAGATAATTCTTCTCACTAAGCAGATTTGATGTTAGAGTGTTTTACTTGTTTTAAGGGTTTTGGTCCTAAAAGATCTCAGTAAGATATTACAGCTTGTTGCTGAGATGTTATGACCTATAATGAGTAAAACATGCTTGAAACTAGAATATCAACTGATGCAAAGCTGTGTCATCAACACTCGCAAGTATAAAACTACTTTTTTAAAGTAATAATTTCTTACGTCAAGCATGAAAAAAAAAAATCATGATGTATGCATATCATTATGTAGATAAGGGCACTAGCATTTATTTAATTTAAGAATATTTTTCAACATATTGAGAAAAAAGGTCTCTTTTTTTCTACCAAGAAAAGTGCACTTGTTATTCGTGAGAATATACTTATTTGAAGGTATTTTTGGGTTCATTGAGGTTAGCTAATTTTATTTGTTTTGGAAAGTCTTGACAAGCTGAATTTTCTTGTTCCATTGGCAGATAATTTTCCTTAGTTCAAATAAAATTACCCTAATTTTTGTATTTTTTTTCCCCTTGTTTTTGAACACTGACTTTTTGCAGTGTACTGACCTTCTCACAAGAGGGCTAAAAAGACGCGTGCTCGGAAAAGACGGAAGCAACAGTGGCTGTCGTCTTCCAACAGATCAATCATGGGACCAATCAGACTTCCTGTCAGGCTGCGAGACAAGAAACATGGCTTGTGGAAGTGGACACGCTGCAACACGGCCTGGTCTGCCTCGCCATCTCAAATATAACAACGTGTCTGAGGCATAAATCTTCAGGCGCTTTACAGGCCACACCTGGGAAAACGTTGTGAGGCCCCCTGGCGAGGACTCAAGTTCATAACCTTTAGTAGGAGCAACTCTTGACGTGAAACCACGAGACATGCGCACCAAACACACACACGTGTGTCACAAATAATCTGAACGTATGATGTTGTCAGAATATGGTTCTAGAACACACCTTTGTGTATGACGAGTGTGTGCACTGCAAAGTATTCACAGCTCTTCACTTTTTCTTCCAAAAATGGAATACGTTCATGGTGGTGGCAGCATCATGGTGTGGGGTTGGGACATGGGACGTGTCCCTGTTTTGAGTGAAGAAACGCATGTCAAATGTCAATTCATGAATAACAGAGGGTTTCATATGATATGTGTGGAGGGAGGCGTGGCCTGCGGGCCTGCCGCGGAGCGGGGTGTGCAAGGACCGGCCTCGAAGACAGTGACATGTGAGTAGATTGCCCGGCTGGGCCTTATCTAATCACTTGTCGCCTTTATTAGCAGCAGCCGGAACGAGACAAGTTGTGGGACTTGAGAGTTGTAGCCAGAAAGACACACACACGAAGAGACTGAGAGAGGAAGCACAGACACGCCTGACGGAAAGTCCTGAGCACTTGTGAGTATGATAATAAACAGACTGTATTCAAACTGTCTACCGGGCTCACGAAGATCTGTCGGCCAGGAGAACCCCCGACAAGAGGGAAACTTCCACAATATGTTACCAAAAATGTATTCCTAGCCACTTCCTGCTCTGCCACTGATAAGAATAGAATGGCAGATGCACCCTAATTTTTCCAGTGGCTATCGTGATGCGCAGCTTGAGTGCTGGTCTTGTAAAAATAGAGAAACTGGGTTTAAGTCCCAGTCGGAATTGAAGTTCAGTAGTAAAAATGTTTAATTCATGTTTTAAAAATGTCAAAATTGTACATGGGTTAAATTAAATTCAAGTTTTATTATAAAAAGTATGTAAATAATAATTTCACGTCAATCAAACTACTTATAAAGCGCTTTTCTAACATAAAATAAATGCAACACATAAGTGCTTTACAGACTTAAAAACAATACTCCGATGACCCACATCCCTAATAGTCGCGCACACACCGGAGGATCTCAGGGATCGCGAAGGTTCGTAGTGTAAAACCAAAACTGAAAAAAATAGAAGGCCCAGTACCATAAAAAACACAAGAAGAACCTTACAATTTAACCTGAAACACACTGGGAGCCAATGCAGAGATTTTAAAACTGGTGTAGTGTGAGCCCGCCTGCTGATCTTTCTCTGGACACATGCAGCTAAATTTTGGAGTAGTTGTAAAGGTGCAATAACCTTTTTTTTTTTAGGAAGACCAGACAGCAGGGCGTTACAATAATCTATACGACTTGTAATAAAAGCATGCACTAGCGTTTCCGTGTTGCCCTGAGAGAGAACTGTGAACTATTTAAACTGTTTTTAACTGCCTTTTTATCTAACCAATTGCTCTTCAGAGAATTTTTTATCTGCTCTTTCTATGTGCATACACATACATATACATATATACATACATATACATATATATAGATATATATATACATACATATATATATATACATATACATATATATATATATATATACATACATATACGTATATATATATATATATATATATATATATATATATATATATATATATATATATATATATATATATATATATATATATATATATATATATATACATACATATATATACATACATATACATATATATATATATACACGTACATATATATATATATATATATATACGTATATATATACATATTTATATATATACGCATATACGTACATATATATACATATATATACATATTTATATATATATATACGCATATATATATACATATATATATATACATATATATACACATATATATACATATATATATATACATATATACACACACACATATATATATACATATATATGTATATATATATATATATATATATATATATATATATATATATACATATATATATATATATATATATATATATATATACACATATACATATAGATATACACACATATATATACATACATATATATACATGTTAAAAATATTTTTTGCAAACCAGTAATTATAATCCGCAAATAATGTGCCGTTGTTGAGTGTCTGTGCTGTCTAGAGCTCGGCAGAGTAACCATGTATTACTCTTCCATATCAGTAGGTGGCAGCAGGTAGCTAATTGCTTTGTAGATTTCGGGAACATGGTTTGTCGTGATCACAATATGCGGGAGGCAGAGTGCAGGTAAAAAGGTATCCAATGCTTAAACCAAAAATAAACAAAAGGTGAGTGCCCTTAAGAAAAGGCATTGAAGCTTAGGGATGGCTATGCAAAACGAAACTAAAACTGAACTTGCTGCAAAGTAAACAAAAACAGAATGCTGGACGACAGCAAAGACTTACAGCGCGTGGAGCAGACGGCGTCCACAAAGTACATCCGTACATGACATGACAATCAACAATGTCCCCACAAAGAAGGAAAGCGTCCGCACAACTTAAATAGTCGTGATTGCTAAAACAAAGCAGGTGCGGGGAATAGCGCTCAAGGAAGACATGAAACTGCTACAAGAAAATACCAACAAAACAGGAAAAGCCACCGAAATAGGAGCGCAAGACATAACTAAAACACGACACACAGGAAGATGTAAAAAAAAAAAAAAATTAAGTCACTACGTGATGTGACAGGTCGTGACAGTACACCTACTTTGAGACAAGAGCTATAGTGATGCATGGGTGGTTATGGTTTAAAGTCATATCCAACAATTGCGAAAACTACTTTTTATTGTCAATGTTGGCTGCTGAGTTTGCATTTTTCAATGATTTCTGCTGGTGGTGTGCCTCAGGATTTTTTCAATGAATAAAATGGGCCTTGGCTCAGAAAAGGTTGAAAAACACTGTGGTATGGTGTAATAAAAAAGTGTGAAAGTGTATTATTGGAGCCTCCAAATAAAATGACCCAATTAAGCCTGTGTGTACACACCGAAAAACACAAAAGCGTTTTTTTGCAAAAAAAAAAGTAGAAGAGAAAAATGGATTGTGTTGCCGACAAGAATAATCATCTGTCAAGCGTTAAGTCTGAGGTCGTCTGTCAAGTTGACACGCAGACCTCAACACCATCAGTCACACGCTGCAGGCCACAAACCTCATCACTCCATGTTTGAAATGTATCTTTGGGAAAACACAGAGCTTACATTTGTATTACTTTAAAAGGTCATGTCAATAATTTCAAAGAAAATGCTAAGAATATACATAAAGATGACAAATATCTGGAAAATAATCAATATTTCAATTAATTCAAGTTAAAGAATGACAAATCATCATTTTAGTTTTGTTTTGATGAATTAGGAGTGTAAGACAGGGCTTGTATACGTTGTAGCATTTTATAGTACGATACAAGTTGTTCACTTCCAACACCCATATTGGCCGATATTGATCCGATACGATATCAGCAGGAATCATACATGCCTGTATTATTTTGTAGCGTGGAATGGTAGAAAAGGTTTGATCAAGTGAAGTCAGCCAAACAGAGAACGATATTAGGTATGAAAAACACTAGGGCTGTGAATCTTTGGGTGTCCCACGATTCGATTCAATATCGATTCTTGGGGTCACGATTCGATTCAAAATCGATTTTTTTTTTTTTCAATTCAACACGATTCTCGATTCAAAAACGATTTTTTTTCCCGATTCAAAAGGATTCTCTATTCATTCAATACATAGATTTCAGCAGGATCTACCCCAGTCTGCTGACATGCAAGCAGAGTAGTAGATTTTTGTCAAAAGCTTTTATAATTGTAAAGGACAATGTTTTATCAACTGATTGCAATTATGTAAATTTGTTTTAACTATTAAATGAACCAAAAATATGACTTATTTTATCTTTGTGAAAATATTGGACACAGTGTGTTGTCGAGCTTATGAGATGCGATGCAAGTGTAAGCCACTATGACACTATTCTCTTTTTAATTTTTTTTTATAAATGTCTAATGATAATGTCAATGAGGGATTTTTAATCACTGCTATGTTGAAATTGTAACTAATATTGATACTGTTGTTGATAATATTCATTTTTGTTTCACTACTTTTGGTTTGTTCTGTGTCGTGTTTGTGTCTCCTCTCAATTGCTCTGTTTATTGCAGTTCTGAGTGTTGCTGGGTCGGGTTTGGTTTTGGAATTGGATTGCATTGTTATGGTATTGCTGTGTATTGTTTTGTTGGATTGATTAATTTAAAAAAAATACAAAAAATAAAACAAAATAATTAAAATGACAAAAATCGTTTAAAAAAAAAAGAGAATCGATTCTGAATCGCACAACGTGAGAATCGCGATTCGAATTCGAATCGATTTTTTTCCCACACCCCTAAAAAACACTGACCTATTTACTTCAGGGTCGAATTTGAAGTTCTATTATTAGTTTTTAAATGTCTTAATGGCCTTCTTATCTATCTAACCTTCTTTTACCGTATAAACCCTCGCGGATCCTGAGGTCCTCAAGAACAAAGACCCAAGGTGAGATTGCAGTTTGCCACTATGGCCCACACCTGTGGAACAGCTGGCCAGAGAGCCTCAGGACTGCAGAGAGCGTTAACATTTTCTTTTTAAAGGCTAAATACACCATTTTAATCAGGCTTTTTTCTGATCATCTGTTTTTTTTATTATTTTATTGTGATGTTTTCTATCCTAATCATTAATATTTGTACTATTATTCTCAAAATGTTATGTTTTTACTAACTTATTAATGTAATATTTACATAATTTATATTTTATTTTTTTACATATATGTTATCCTATGCTTTACACTATACATACACTACCGTTCAAAAGTTTGGGGTCATATTATTGAAATGTCCTTATTTTCAATGAAGATAACTTTAAACTAGTCTTAACTTTAAAGAAATACACTCTATACATTGCTAATGTGGTAAATGACTATTCTAGCTGCAAATGTCTGGTTTTTGGTGCAATATCTTCATAGGTGTATAGAGGCCCATTTCCAGCAACTATCACTCCAGTGTTCTAATGGTACAATGTGTTTGCTCATTGGCTCAGAAGGCTAATTGATGATTAGAAAACCCTTGTGCAATCATGTTCACACATCTGAAAACAGTTTAGCTCGTTACAGAAGCTACAAAACTGACCTCCCTTTGAGCAGATCGAGTTTCTGGAGCATCACATTTGTGGGGTCAATTAAACGCTCAAAATGGCCAGAAAAAGAGAACTTTCATCTGAAACTCGACAGTCTATTCTTGTTCTTAGAAATGAAGGCTATTCCACAAAATTGTTTGGGTGCCCCCAAACTTTTGAACGGTAGTGTATATTTTTAAATGACGTTAATTTGAGTTATTCTCCAGTATTGATGCTTCAAAGGTGGCCTTTTCCCTCAAATCCTCAATGCCAGGCCATGTTTTGTTTTTGCTTTATTGTCTATAGTGCTGTATGTGTGTATGTTTTATTCTCTTCTTCTTTTTTTATTATTATGTTTTTGTTTTGTTTTGTGTTGTGTTGTACATCACTTTGTGTTTGCCACTTGCATGAAAAGCGCTACAAAAATAAAGCTGCTGCTCACTGCTCCCCTCACCTCCCAGGGGGTGATCAAGGGGGATGGGTCAAATGCAGAGAATAATTTCGCCACACCGAGTGTGTGTGTGTGACAATCATTGGTACTTTAACTTAAATTATTCTTACGATATTGAATAAAAGGTTTTAATAATGAACAATTGCTGTAATCTGTGTTGTTTTTTTGTTGCATAAAAAAATTACTAAAAATGAACAGCTTTGAGGCAAAACCATGACATCATTAGAACATGAGGTCTGACTTGGTGGTCAGCAGTACAAGTCTGTATTTAGGAAGTGATAAACGGGTGTTGCCTGAAGTCAGATGGTTAGGTCACAGTAGCAAAAAGATGGCTGGATGGCTCGGTGGCGTGTCAATGCATTGACAGTAAGCAGACACAAAAGGAAAAATAGCGACTACCCCCCGTCACCCCCCTGCAAACCTGCTCATTAGCGCTCTCTTCAAAGACATTCCGCTCCTTAAACGTTTTATCATAAAACATCATGGAGTCGCAGTAATCCACGTCAGTCATAGAAAAACCCTGATCCACCTCTACCTGACTGCATGTACACACCGGAGAGCTGCGTGTGACTCACTGAAGTCGACGCCATACATTGCTGCCATGGCGGAACCTGCCAGAACATCCATGCCAGCACAGATTTGATATGGAGATTAGCATGGATGCTGTCAAGTAGCATTTTTATGGGAACCAGAACAGCTTTTTGGCTTGTGCCACATAACATTGTGTCATCTACTGCAGTGTTTTGTAACCATAAGTTAAGAAGTCACTTTTCCACTTTGCATCAGTCCATCTTAGGTGAGCTCGGGCCTGGGTGTTGTTGATAAATGGCTTTGGCTTGGCATAGTAGAGTTTTAACTTGCACTTACAGATGTAGCGACCAACTGTAGTTACTGACAGTGGTTTTCTGAAGTGTTCCTGAGCCCATGTGGTGATATCCTTTACACGCCGATGTCGCTTTTTGATGCAGTACCGTCTGAGGGATCGAAGGTCCGTAATATCATCGCTTAGGTGCAGGGATGTCTCCAGAATCTCTGAACCTTTTGATGATATTACAGATCGTAGATGGTGAAATTTCTGAATTCCTTGCAATAGCTGGTTGAGAAATGTTGTTCGTAAACAATTTGCTCACACATTTGTTCACAAAGTGGTGACCCTCGCCCCATCCTTGTTTGTGAATGACTGAGCATTTCATGGAAGCTGCTTTTATACCCAATCATGGCACCCACCTGTTCCCAATTAGCCTGTTCACCTGTGGGATGTTCCAAATAAGTGTCTGACGAGCATTCCTCAACTTCCTCAGTCTTTTTTGCCACTTGTGCCAGCTTTTTTGAAACATGTTGCAAGCGTCAAATTCCAAATGAGCTAATATTTGCAAAAATGTAAGTTTTCCAGTTTGAACGTTAAGTATTTTGTCTTTGTAGTCTATTCAGTTGAATATAAGTTGAAAAGGATTTTCAAATCATTGTATTCTGTTTTTATTTACCATTTACACAACGTGCCAACTTCACTGGTTTTGGGCTTTGTAAAACCTCTGCATTGTTTTTAATGAATACTTAGGCCTACAACGCTACTGTATTTTGATGTTGGTCATTATGGTGGTACTTGGACAGCCAAGTGTTTTCTGAGGTGGTACTAAAAGTTGGAGAACCACAGTTCCTAGAGGGCCGCCAAAAAATATGCTTCTCAGTTGTGGTCAGTACAGGCCGCAGACATCCTCTGTTGTAATACATTTTTTCACCACTTGTGGCAGTAAGGACAACATCAAACAGAAGTCTGGAGCTAAAGTCATAAAGATGTTTCTTAAGCGCTAAAAATATGACTAAAGTGGTAAAGCTGTATTTTCCTTTCCACCTTACTTTAATTGAGAGTATATTTAAAAAACAAATATTTATCATTAATTTAGATTACTTTTTAAGTTAAGAACTGCATAATTGTATGTAACATTTTCCCGTCCCGTCAGTATATTGCAGTATTATTGATTAGTATTAATTTTTGTAATGAGCCTGATCCAAGAATTGATAATAATCTTTGTGATTAAGACAATGTAAAAGATAATTTTGGATTTTAAAAACTGGCAGCTCAGTTGCTGGAATTTTACAGTGAATTACAAAATTCAAATACAAAATTTAATGAGGCTACCGTTTTAATTCTAAGGTCAAAATTCTGGCCACCAAGCTGACAGATTTTTTTGTCTTTGTTTTTCTCTACAGTAAAATCTACAAACATTTTTACAGTACATTACTGTAAATGGAAAAATGCTACAAGTTTAATTTTAAGGTAAAATTATGGCAATTGAGCTGACTTTTTTTTTTTTTTTTTACAGTATAATTTATGGTCATTGTATTTACAGTGCATTACTGTAAATGGGCGGAAAAAAGGTAACCGATTTTATTTTGTACAATAATATTCTGGTGACTGAGCTGCCAGTGTTTTTTTTGTTGTTTTTTTAAGTACAATGTATTATTATTATTTTTCTTACAGTGAATGACTTAATTGAAAAACGCTACCACTCGGTATGTTACGATCAGGACTTTTTGCTGCCGATTCCGAAACCGATCATCCATGAGTAAGATCAGCCGATACAAACACCAAGTACAGTATAATAATATCAATACAATATTTAAACTACAGTAGTTCTTATTATTTTTAATTATATGCATTTTTTTAACTTCCCGTGGGCCGGATTTTGGACGCTGGCGGGCCGTAGTTTGGGGACCCCTGGTTTAGATGATTGGAGACCTAGCTTGCGCAGCTAGTGGGTCCATGACGATGACTTCTGTTTTGTTTAATCAGCCGTTTTACTGCCATGTTACAGACACTGTTTGGAAACAATTAAGGTGTGTACACAAACATTTATAAAATACTCTGTACCGGTATATATCTACGGCTTATCGTCCGGTTTAACTAATAAATATGTAAACATATTTATTTTTTCCAAAATTTGGTGGGTGCGCTCTATAGACCGGGAAAAAAGAGGTAATCACGGTTTTCCGATAATTAAAATTCGAAACGGTAATCCTAATTTTACACCCGAAATCATCGGAAATTGAAGTATTGCTGTAGTTTACTTGACGGACGAGTGACAGTCCAAACAAGGTTTTTAGTTACCAAACTTTTCAAAAACAAACACGATTTTTTGGGCTCTAGCGAAAACCATAATAGGAGCGTAATCCCCGTAAGCAGCTACAATAACTCCAATACTCCACGTACACTTGGACAGTGTTCACCAACATAAATACAAATGTTTCCACATTTCATTTCCAGGATGACATCGTTGATTGAGGCTTTCTTTCATGGACATGCCGTCCATGTTATTGTTTTTGACTTGTCCAAAAATTTTCTGGCATGAAAAAGGGTGCTACAAATAAATTATAAACCTTGACCAAATAGTCTTGTATATTTCCCCATCCCTCAAAACAAAGTGTTCATTGTTTCCTGTCAGTTCCCGTTGAGCAATTTACTATCGTTTCCACAAAAACCCCTCTGGTCGAAATGCAACGTGGACAACTTTCAGACGCGTCCATGTTGGCTCGTAAATAAGTGAGGGACTTAATTGCACCGACTTGAAAGAAATATCAGTTTGGCCACAGCAGACAAATGAGAATTTTCCGGTTTGTGTCATCGCTCTGTGGGTTGACTGACGTGGAAATGTCTGCCCGAGGGGGCTGAAGGTCACGGGGGTGGGGGGGTAACAACAGAGGCCTGATTGACTTTTGAAACTACAGTTTACACAAAAAGGAGAGGACTGTTGATCACGTCGCCACCATTTGACTGCCGTGTGGTGAATATTGATACCACACAGTATGCAATACAGTGGAATGCTGCAAAAAGGAGATGGAGACATCTTCACATTTTGCTTGCGTGTGCATCGGCAAAATCACACGCACACACACGCTTGTATTGGTCGGGGGTGGGGCTGGGGCGTGGTTGGGGGCGTGGTTAAGAGGGGAGGAGTATATTTACAGCTAGAATTCACCAACTCGAGTATTTCATATATATTTCATATATATATATGTATGAAATACTTGACTTTCAGTGAATTCTGGCTATATATATTTATTTTATTATACATATAAATAAAAGAAATACTTGAATTTCAGTGTTTCCGGAGGCTATCCAGTAGATGGCAGTATTGTCCTGTTTAAGAGTGTCACAACATTGCTGTTTACGGCAGACAAACTGCTTTACGGTAGACGAAAACGTAACTGCTGTTGTTGTGTGTTGTTACCGCATGAAACTGCCTAACAATAAACCCACATAAGAAACCAAGAACTCGCCCTCGATCATTCTACAGTTATAACGTGATTGGGCAGGCACGCTGTTTATATCGTGGGAAAGCGGACGTGAAAACAGACTGTCGCCGCTGTCCCCACTCAGGTCCGCATGGAGCTGGAGGGGGCGTGGCCTCCAGCTCCGGCTGAATTCCGGGAGTTTATCGGGAGAAAATTTCTTCCGGGAGGTTATCGGGAGAGGCACTGAATTCCGGGAGTCTCCCGGTAAAACCGGGAGGGTTGGCAAGTATGACATATGCTGGCCAGAGGGGGAGCACTTCAAATTTTTACACACACTTGTTATTTCATATGTTGACCAGAGGGGGAGCACTTTTAAATCCGACACACATTCAATTTGAAAAATCCCTCCTTTTTGGGACCACCCTGATTTTGATAGACTTCACCACCAGGGGTGCAAATGAGACATTCTCTATTAGATGCAATGGTTTTCCGTATTGGGACCATGATTTATGTCCTAACTTGTTCACCGCTCCTCATATGGAAGGTACTTTTCCTTGTTGATGTCTCAAGAAGGGTATAAATACAAGAACACACACACACACACACACACACACACACACACACACACACACACACACACACACACACACACACACACACACACACACACACTTTTGTATTTAATACCTTCTTGAGACCACCGAAAAATGCCTACCTCTTTAGGACCACCCTTTCTAGATATATAAAGATGTCTATTTACAACATTAATAATATATACATACTATGCAAATAAAAAAAAGGTAAGCTTTTAGTTATTTTTTAAACATTTTTTGTTTGTGATTGGTTTTTAATCTTCATTATTTACATAAGTTATTAGAGTATGTCTAGACACATTTTGAATTTTTTAAAATTAATTTTGGCCAAAGGGGGTGCATTTCAATTTCTTACACACACTTGTTATTACATATGTTGGCCAGAAGGGGAGCACTTCAAATTTTTACACACACTTGTTATTTCATATGTTGACCACAGGGGGAGCACTTTTAAAACCGACAAAGTCAATTTGAAAAATCCCTCCTTTTTGGGACCACTCTAATGTTGATAGATTTCACCACCAGGGGTGCAAGTGAGACATTCTCTATTAGATGCAATGGTTTTCCGTATTGGGACCATGATTTATGTCCCAACTGGTTAAATTTTTTGTTGTTGAATTTATTTGTTTCTAATTGTTTTTTAATCTTCATTATTTACTTCAAGTTATTACAGTATGTCTCTATATAAATATTTATTTTTCTATTTATTTATTAATTTTGGCCAAAGGGGGTACATTTCCATTTCTTACACACACTTGTCATTACATATGTTGACCAGAGGGGGAGCACTTTTAAAACCGACAAAGTCAATTTGAAAAATCCCTCCTTTTTGGGACCACTCTAATGTTGATAGATTTCACCACCAGGGGTGCAAGTGAGACATTCTCTATTAGATGCAATGGTTTTCCATATTGGGACCATGATTTATGTCCCAACTGGTTACATTTTTTGTTGTTGAATTTATTTGTTTCTAATTGTTTTTTAATCTTCATTATTTACTTCAAGTTATTACAGTATGTCTCTATATACATATTTATTGTTTTATTTATTTATTAATTTTGCCCAAAGGGGGCACATTTCCATTTCTTACACACACTTGTCATTACATATGTTGACCAGAGGGGGAGAACCTTTAAAACCGACACACAGTCAATTTGAAAAATCCCTCCTTTTTGGGACCACCCTAATGTTGATAGATTTCACCACCAGGGGTGCAAATGAGACATTCTCTATTAGATGCAATGGTTTTCCGTATTGGGACCATAATTTTGGTCCCAACTTGCTAATTTTTTTGTTGTTGAATTTATTTGTTTCTAATTGTTTTTTAATCTTCATTATTTACTTCAAGTTATTACAGTATGTCTCTATATGCATATTGATTTTTTTTTTTTAGATTAATTTTGGCCAAAGGGGGCACATTTCCATTTCTTACACACACTTGTCATTTCATATGTTGACCAGAGGCGAAGCACTTTTAAAACCGAAACACAGTCAATTTGGAAAAATCCCCATTTTTATAGATTTCACCACCAGGGGTGCAAATGAGACATTCTCTATTAGATGCAATGGTTTTCCGTATTGGGACCATGACTTATGTCCTAACTTGCTCACCACTCCTCAAATGGAAGGTACTTTTCCCTGTTGATGTCTCAAGAAGGGTAGAAATACAAGAACACACACACACACAAACACACACACAAACACACTCACACACACACCTTATTGTGATTTCTGCACGGAGACACTTTTTGAAGCATGACATCATAACGACAAAGTGGTCACTGTTCCAAAGTCAACTAATAAAGTTGATTCAGTGATTAAGGGACCCGCACAATGAACACTGCTGCTTTCACTGAGTGTGTGTGTGTGTGTGTGTGTGTGTGTGCACGCACCTGTGGCCTTCTCCGGGTTGTTGCACATGAAGCACAGCCACCCTCCCTCTGCTTCACTGTAGCCAAACAGGTCAAAGAAGCGAACGTCCTCCAGCTGCGTCTGCAGACTGTCCAGGTCCTGAAGACAGAAACACAAACAGTAAATGACATTTCCACTGAAATCACCGCCGTTTTGATTTCCAACACCCTACTCAATTTGAAGTCAGAGTCAGGACACTGAACGAAAACTGTTTGGCACACAAAGTTCTCCTGGATGTAACTTTCACAGGGTGCGTTTTAAACATGGTCGAGATATGCATCGCGTGTGTGTGTGTGTGTGTGTGTGTGTGTGTGTGTGTGCGTGTGTGTGTGTGTGCGTGTGTGTGTGTGTGTGCGCACGGTGGGAAAATACTGGGCAACATTGAGCCTCCTCATTACAAATCAGTGCAAACCTGCAGCACATGGTAACAATTAAGCCTCACGATGGAGTCACATCACTTGCAGTGTAAATAAGGTGAGTTTGTAGAAAAAAGTGACTGATAAAAAAAAAGGGATTTATGGCTCTTGTGGAGCCATTCAAAAGATTGGCTTGTTTGTTTGTTTGTTTGTTACATACACGCATACATACATATATATATGTCGAGGTTTCTGTGGTTTATTTGTTATACAGTGCTCAAAATCCAGGGAAACCTGCCAAACAGGCTTGTAGGGATGATATAGCCTCTTGTGTAATATATATATATATATATATATATATATATATATATATATATATATATATATATATATATATATATATATATATATATATATATATATATATATATATATATATATATATAAATAAATAAGATATACATATACATATATGTATACAGTACAGGCCAAAACTTTGGACACACCTTCTCATTCAATGCGTTTTCTTTATTTTCATGACTATTATTGTAGATTGTCACTGAAGGCTTCAAAACTATGAATGAGCACATGTGGAGTTATGTACATAACAAAAAAAGGTGAAATAACTGAAAACATGTTTTGTATTCTAGTTTCTTCAAAATAGCCACCCTTTGCTCCGATTACTTTTTTTGCACACTCTTGGCATTCTCTCGATGAGCTTCAAGAAGTAGTCACCTGAAATGGTTTTTCACTTCACAGGTGTGCTTGAAGCTCATCGAGAGAATGCCAAGAGTGTGCAGAGCAGTAATCAGAGCAAAGGGTGGCTATTTTGAAGAAACTAGAATATAAAACATGTTTTCATTTATTTCACCTTTTTTGTTAAGGACATAACACCACATGTGTTTATTCATAATTTTGATGCCTTCAGTGATTTTAAATATATATATATATATATATATATATATATATATATATATATATATATATATATATATATATATATATATATATATATATATATATATATATATATATATATATATATATATATATATATATATATATATATATATATATATATATATATATATATATATATGAGTCAAGGTTTCTGTGGTTTATCCGTTATTCAGTGCTCAATACCAGGGAAGAGCAGAATACATGGTTCGGTCAAGAAAAAATTCTATACATTTTATAAAATCCCCTGAAGAGCAGGGAAACCTGTGAAACAGGCTTGTAGGGATGAAATAGCCTCTGTGTTTTTTTCTGACCTAACCGATTATATATATAATTATTCTGATCCACATCTTATTTTGTAAGGGCTACCAGTGATTATTTTGTTGAAAAAACAGTATAATATATATATATATATATATATATATATATATATATATATATATATATATATATATATATATATATATATATAGTAATATAAATATGACTAAAATAGTAATATTTGTGTAAATTTAAATTATTCCGATCCACCGGGCTACCAGTGAATAAATGTTGCAAAAAAAACCCCAGTATATATATATATATATATATATATATATATATATATATATATATATATATATATATATATATATATATATATATATATATATATATATATATATATATATATATATATATATATATACATATATATATATATATATATACATATATACATATATACACAGCTGTAAAGCACTTAGAATTGCCTTGTGTACTAATTGTGCGCTATAAATAAACGTGCCTTGCTTTATGTATGTGCATAAAAACAGCTCCCAAACACGAATCGGCTCTCATCATTCGCTTTAAGGAACCATTCAAAAGACTCGATTCGTTCATGAACGTCACATCTCTAGCCACTGACCAGCATCAGGACAAGCCACAAACATCACACACTGGAAGCTGGAAAAAAAACGCCTTCAAGCGGAAGCGGGAAATTTCAAAGCCCAGTTGAGATTTCGATCAGACAACACGTCAGAGTTTGACCTGACACCTGACACCTCACACCAGACCACTTCCTGTTGTGCCTCAGGAGACCTCAGTCCAGTGTGCATAACAGCATTCTTAACTTAATTTTCTTCCGTATTTGCATTAAGTGATGTGATCACACTCACGTTCACCACACATAAACAATATGTTTCACATGGCTTCACCTATTTTTGGATAAAAACACTTTTTAAAATTGCCATAACAACTTTACGGCAAAATGAATGCTCTGTCTCGTAAAGTGTGGCGCTTTGTGTACAATTTTGACCAAAGAACCACCATTACATGTTATGTAGACCACAAGGAAGTGTTTTCCATTTACAAAAAATAAATAATAATATGACTCCTTTAATGCGCCCTAAAAAGACCACCGGGCCTTTAGCCTTTGAATAACCCCCTTGTCAGGTTCAAACACTGATGACATCTATTAAACAAGACAAGAAGCAAGGAATCAAACAGAGACAGAATAAAAATTTGGCTCAATGAGGAGAAACACGTACACCTGTACCCTTGTACAGTGTCACCACGCTCTGACGAACGATTGTACGCCTCCTCTTTTATTAGGACATTCCCTGATTACATGGCAACAGCTGTTTCTAAAGGGACGGGGGTCATAAACAGCCATCGCCTTTGATTACAAAACAGTTCAAAGAAAAGGTCGGTTCAAAGAAAAGGTTGTAAACAGTTCAAAGAAAAGGTCGTAAAACAGTTCAAAGAAGAGGTGCCTGGAGCTTTGTAGTTCTCGGGTCAAGACAAAATCTTTCTGGGGATTACAACACATCAAAGAAACAGAACACCTTCATGTTGCTTCCCATCCTACACAGTGGAGTTTTACAAGCCTTCTTCTTGGTAGGATCAGAGACAGCTTTTGTCTGCTCGCAGGGCGAGCTGAACTCAATGTAACACAAAGTTTTGTGATAACTTAGATACCGTTATTCTGACACCCCTTTTTAGACCAGTTGATCTGCCGTCTCTCTTCCCTGCTCTTCCCCCCTCTCCTGCGTGGAGAGGTTGTCAGGTGACCACGGATCAGCCTCCACAGACGAGCCGCAAGCTGTTCCAAGTCGGGACCCGGGGGTGGACCACTCCTTATGCATCTGTGACCTAGTGGTTAAAGTGTCCGCCCTGAGATCGGTAGGTCGTGAGTTCAAACCCCGGCCGAGTCATACCAAAGACTATAAAAATGGGAGCCATTACCTCCCTGCTTGGCACTCAGCATCAAGGGTTGGAATTGGGGGTTGAACCACCAAACATGATTCCCGGGCGCGGCCATTGCTGCTGCTCACTGCTCCCCTCACCTCCCAGGGGGTGATCAAGGGTGATGGGTCAAATGCAGAGAAGAATTTCACCACACTTAGTGTGTGTGTGACAATCATTCGTACTTTAACTTTAACTTTACATGCAAGAGGACCCCCTGCTGGCCCAACTATGGACTGGACTCTCGCATTATTAACTGTATCCACTCTGCATCCATTGCGGTCCCTTACAGGGTTTCTCGTTGTTCCCATTGGGTTGAGTTTTTTTCTTGCCCTGATGTGGGATCTGAGCCGAGGATGTCGTCGTGGCTCGTGCAGCCCTTTGAGACATTTGTGATTAAGGGCTATACAAGTAAACTTTGATTTATATGGCAAAGCTAATCCATGCCTCTGAAACTAGACTCCTGAGCACATTGAGAAATATCCACTATCCATGGGTGACAACGTGTGTGCCAGCTCACAAACACACAGCTGCGTGGATGTCGTCTCGGCACTTTGACAGGAACACACTTGCAGTTGGGCAACAGGAAGTGGACAAGAGGCATGTTTGGCAGCTGGATATCCTCCATGCATCGTTTGACGTTTCAACACCACATGTGTTGGGAGCACGTGGACCTGAGACAAGCTCCAGTGGAAATGCCAGGAGTACAGTAGACCCTCGTGAATTGGTCCCGGGCCTGACAGTTTCCCTTTAAACCGATACGGTACCAATTCCCGGTACCTGGGGATCAATAGTGGTACTCAACGGTACCAATTTTCTGTATTTTTGTGTGTGTTAATAGATAATGTTTTTAATAATAAAATCACATTTTTTATTGCCACATTTAAAAATAAGCTAATTATGATAACTGCTTATTTTATTATTTTTTATTTATTATCTCATTTGCAAGTATGACATTAAAGTTGCAATTATAGTTGCAAGTCCAAGACGTTAGATCACAGGCGTCAAACTCAAGACATCATTTTATCTGGCCCGCAAACACCTGGAAATGACATGTGTCAATAAACTACTTCATATTTTTTTACTAAATGTAATTGATTTTTTTCATTTTGACAGAAAAAACATGCAGGATTCTCACAGGAATGAAGCAAAAATACAACCGTACCTACTGTGTATATCCATCCATCCATCCATTTTCTACCGCTTGTCCCTTTTGGGGTCGCGGGGGGCGCTGGAGCCTATCTCAGCTACAATCGGGCGGAAGGCGGGGTACACCCTGGACAAGTCGCCACCTCATCGCAGGGCCAACACAGATAGACAGACAACATTCACACTCGCTTTCACACACTAGGGCCAATTTAGTGTTGCCAATCAACCTATACTGATACTTTATTAGGTATCAAACCTATACTGATACTTTATTAGGTATCAATAGTATACTGATACTTTATTAGGTATCAATTAGAGATGTCCGATAATATCGGCCGATATATGCGTTAAAATGTAATATCGGAAATTATCGGTATCGTTTTTTTTTTATTATCGGTATCGTTTTTTTTTTTTTTTTTAATTTAAATCAACATAAAAAACACAAGATAAGATTAGTGCACCAACCCAAAAAACCTCCCTCCCCCATTTACACTCATTCACACAAAAGGGTTGTTTCTTTCTGTTATTAATATTCTGGTTCCTACATTATATATCAATATATATCAATACAGTCTGCAAGGGATACAGTCCGTAAGCACACATGATTGTGCGTGCTGCTGGTCCACTAATAGTACTAACCTTTAACAGTTAATTTTACTAATTTTCATTCATTACTAGTTTCTATGTAACTGTTTTTATATTGTTGTACTTTCTTTTTTATTCAAGAAAATGTTTTTAATTTATTTATCTTATTTTACTAATTTTTTTAAAAAGTACCTTATTTTCACCATACCTGGTTGTCCAAATTAGGCATACTAATGTGTTAATTCCACGACTGCATATATCGGTTGATATCGGTATCGGTTGATATCGGTATCGGTAATTAAAGAGTTGGACAATATCGGAATATCGGATATCGGCAAAAAGCCATTATCGGACATCCCTAGTATCAATAGTATCGACATTTGAATTGATCGCCCCTACTTTACTTTGAAGCTTTAGGGGTCGTGTCTTTCCTCTGGTCCTCCAGTGATAATGTTACATGGAAGAAACTTAAGTCTATTTTTCACTGTGGTGGTGAGGATTAGTATCTTCGAAGCGGCTTCGCACTGTCAATATATGACTGTGGAGGGGGGCGTGGTCTGCGGGCCTGCCGCGCAGCGGGGTGTGTAAGGACCGGCCTCGAAGTCAGCGGCAGGTGAGTAAATTGCCCAGCTGGGGATTGTTATCTAATCCAGTGGTTCTCAAATGGGGGTACGCGTACCCCTGGGGGTACTTGAAGGTATGCCAAGGGGTACGTGAGATTTTTTTAAAATGTCTGTCAAAAAGAACTGTGAAAAGAAATGTAACAATGCAATATTCAGTGTTGACAGCTAGATTTTTTGTGGACATGTTCCATAAATATTGATGTTAAAGATTTCTTTTTTTGTGAAGAAATGTTTCGAATTAAGTTCATGAATCCAGACGGATCTCTATTGCAATCCCCAAAGAGGGCACTTTAAGTTGATGATTACTTCTATAAGTAGAAATCTTTATTTATAATTTAATCACTTGTTTATTTTTTAAGTTTTTAGTTATTTTTATATCTTTTTTTCCAAATAGTTCAGGAAAGACCACAACAAATGAGCAATATTTTGCACTGTTATACAATTTAATAAATCAGAAACTGATGACATAGTGCTGTATTTTACTTTTTTATCTCTTTTTTTCAACCAAAAATGCTTTGCTCTGATTAGGGGGTACTTGAATTAAAAAAATGTTCACAGGGGGTACATCACTGAAAAAAGGTTGAGAACCACTGATCTAATCACCTGTCACCCTTATTAGCAGCAGCCGGAACGAGACACGTTGTAGGAGTTGGAGCTAGAGAGAGAGACACGCCGAGAAAAAGACTAAAAACAAAGACTGAAACGTCGCAGAAGAGTGTGCTGTCGTGGCGTGTGAGAAAATAAAACAATTGTCAAACCTGACTACCGGAGGATCTGTCGCGATCAGGGGGAACCCACGGGAGGGCAACGTCCGCAATGACGTCTTTGTTGCAGCTTTGTCTCAAACCTGAGCCAGTGTTCTGGCAAGACATGCACTCTCTGCATTTGTGCGTAACAAAAAATAAGCCTGCATCCGTTTTGAAGGGAACTTTCACGCGAGTACAATCTTTAGCCACGTCAACACAGCTGTGGTAAAGATTGCCAGCAATCAGTTTAAAAAGGCAAACTCTCCCTTTTGGGACCAAAGGGATGATACTGGTCAGATCAGGTGCTCTGTGATATCACTTGAACACTTTGCTATAGTAAAAAGATATCGTAAGGAAAAAAACAGGACTAAAAAAAAATCAGTTCTCCTCTCCTCTCACATCCTCTTCCTCCCTCTTGTTGTCTACACCGTGTGGCTCCTCGCTTCCTCAGGTTCCATCCTGTCTCCTGTCCTTCACCTTCCTCACTCCTTCCCTTCCTCCGCCGCGCTTTATCCGCACAACAGCTACAAAAACAAACCTTTTCCGCTCGGGACACAAGAGGGGAAAAAGGTGAAACAATAACGGTCAAGTATCTCCTCCATCCCAGACTTCCCTTCCTATCTGCCGCCATGTCGCCTTTCCTCTTCCTCTCCTCTCCTTCTGACAGGACTCGACTAAAAGTACACCTTTGGCGGTATAGCTCGGTTGGTAAAGTGGCCGTGCCAGCAACTTGAGGGTTCCAGGTTCGATCCCCGCTCCCGCCATCCTAGTCACTGCCGTTGTGTCCTTGGGCAAGACACTTTACCCATACTTGTTTAAATGTAACTTAGATATTGGGTTTCACTATGTAAAGCGCTTTGAGTCACTAGAGAAAAAGCGCTATATAAATATGATTCACTTCACCTTTAAAAAAAAAGTAATATCAACTCTTTGATGTCCCATATACCTTCTTTACACCTTTCTTCCACGTGTTCCTTATTGTTGAAAACTAATACGCTATTACAAAACCCAAAACCAGTGAAGTTGGCACGTTGTGTAAATGGTAAATAAAAACAAAATACAAAGATTTGCAAATCCTTTTCAACCTAAATTCTATTGAATAGACTGCAAAGACAAGATATTTAACGTTCGAACTGGAGAACGTTGTTATTTTTTGCAAATATTAGCTCATTTGGAATTTGATGCCTGCAACATGTTTCAAAAAAGCTGGCACAAGCGGCAAAAAAGACTGAGGAAGTTGAGGAATGCTCACCAAACACTTATTTGGAACATCCCACAGGTGAACAGGCTAATTGGGAACAGGTGGGTGCCATGATTGGGTATAAAAAGCAGCTTCCATGAAATATGCTCAGTTATTCACAAACAAGGATGGGGCGAGGGTCACCACTTTGTCAACAAATGCGTGAGAAAATTGTTTAAGAACAACATTTCTCAACCAGCTATTGCAAGGAATTTAGGGATTTCTCCAATCTACGGTCCGTAATATCATGAAAAGTTTCAGAAAATCTGGAGAAATCACTGCACGTCAGCGATGATATTACAGACCTTCTAATCCCTCAGGCGGTTCTGCATCAAAATGCGACATCAGTGTGTAAAGGATATCACCACATGGGGCCAGGAACACTTCAGAAAGCCACTGTCAGTAACGACAGTTGGTCGCTACATCTGTAAGTGCAAGTTAAAACTCTACTATGCAAAGCCAAAGCCATTTATCAACAACACCCAGAAACCCAAACTCATCTAAGATGGACTGATACAAAGTGGAAAAGTGTTCTGTGGTCTGACGAGTCCACATTTCAAATTGTTTTTGGAAACTGAGGACGTTGTGTCCTCCGGAACAAAGAGGAAAGGAACCATCCGGATTGTTATAGGCACAAAGTGTAAAAGTCAGCATCTGTGATGGTATGGGGGTGTATTAGTGCCCAAAACATGGGTAACTTACACATCTATGAAGGCACCATTAATGCTGAAAGGTACATACAGGTTTTGGAGCGACATATGTTGCCATCCAAGCAACGTTATCATGGACGCCCCTGCTTATTTTAGCAACACAATGCCAAGCCACGTGATACAACAGCGTGGCTTCATAGTAAAAGAGTGCGGGTACTAGACTGACCTGTCTCCCATTGAAAATGTGTGGCGCATTATGAAGCCTAAAATCCCACAACGGAGACCCCCGGACTGTTGAACAACTTAAGCTGTACATCAAGCAAGAATGGGAAAGAATTCCACCTGAAAAGCTTCAAAAATTGGTCTCCTCAGTTACCAAATGTTTACTGAGTGCTGCCCTTGATTGGAATCATAAAAAAATACAAATCAATCTCGTTTAATTATTATTCCCCTCAGCACACGCCTCTATTAAAAATGTTTTTGCAATAATGTCCGCAACAAAAATATTATGCCAAACGCCCCTCTACACTTTTACATGGAAATATATTGTTTGCAGTGCAGTATGTCTGCTATGTTTATGGAGTGTTCTGGAAGCAAGACTGCCCATAAATCATGCTCACATACCTTTCTGTGCGGGGTGGCGTGTTGCGTCATCGCCATGTGGAAGCTGTGAGCTCCCTGCAGCTGAGTCCTCCCCCAAAGTGACGCCAGTCTTTGGACACACTCGTCTCCAGAGCACAGAGGGACCTTGGACTTGCTCTGCCAAAACATCGGCGTAAAATAAAGAAAATGTTTTCAGGGTTTTTTTTTATTTCAAGTGAGATTGGGGGCGTGGAGGTGCACCTGCAGATGCAGCAGCATGAGGTGTATCCACACATGAGGCTGGCGGCTGCTCAGGTTGAACGTGGACTTGGCGTACAGGCAGTAGTGGCCCTTCTGGGGGCAGGAGAAGGACAGCCTGGCCACACATCCTCGAAGGGTTTCTGACATGGAAAAAGTGTAAGATGACGCAAACGTGTGAAGTTGTTCCAAACCGATGGTGCCAAGCAAACAAAATCACCTAAAAAGGCTAGCAATAAAACGTTAGCATGCTATTATAAGAGACGTTTGTAAACTTCTAAGATGGTGCCAAGTATCCAAATCCAAATATTTTTAGGTTCAAACAAACAAAATTACCTAAAAAGCTAGCATAAAACGTTAGCATGCTAATATAAGAGAAGTTTGCATACATACATACATGCTAATATAAGAGACGTTTGAGTAGTTCTAAAATGGTGCCAAGTATCCAAATATTTTTAGGTTCAAACAAACAAAATTACCTAAAAAGCTAGCATAAAACGTTAGCATGCTATTATAAGAGACGTTTGTAAACTTCTAAGATGGTGCCAAGTATCCACATCCAAATATTTTTAGGTTCAAACAAACAAAATTACCTAAAAAGCTAGCATAAAACGTTAGCATGCTAATATAAGAGAAGTTTGCATACATACACACATGCTAATATAAGAGACATTTGAGTAGTTCTAAAATGGTGCCAAGTATCCAAATATTTTTAGGTTCAAACAAACAAAATTACCTAAAAAGCTAGCATAAAACGTTAGCATGCTAATATAAGAGAAGTTTGCATACTTCTAAGATGGCGCCAAGTATCCAAATCTTTCTAGGTTCAAACAAACACAATTACCTAAAAAGCTAGCATGCTAATATAAAAGACGTTTGCATACTTCTAAGATGGCGCCAAGTATCCAAATCTTTTTAGGTTCAAACAAACACAATTACCTAAAAAGCTAGCGTGCTAATATAAAAGACGTTTGCATACTTCTAAGATGGCGCCAAGTATCCAAATCTTTTTAGGTTCAAACAAACACAATTACCTAAAAAGCTAGCATGCTAATATAAAAGACGTTTGCATACTTCTAAGATGGCGCCAAGTATCCAAATCTTTTTAGTTTTAAACAAACAAAAATACCTAAAAAGCTAGCATAAAACATTATTAAGCTATTACAAGAGACATTTGCATACTTCTAAGATGGCGCCAAGTATCAATATCTATTATTTTTTTAGGTGTGAACATAGAAAAATTGAAAAGACTAGCCTAAAACGTTAGCATGCTAATATTAACATGCTAAAATAAGAGACCCTTAGCAAACTTCCAAGATGGCACCATGTATCAAAAACCATGATTTTTAGATTAACATACAAAATTAAATAGTAAGCATAAAATGTTAGCATGCTAATATAAGTGACGTTTGCATACTTCTAAGATGGTTTCAAGTATCCAAATATTTTTAGGTTTAAACAACATTACCTAAAAAAGCAAGCATAAAACGTTAGCATGCTAATGTAAAAGGTGTTTGAATAGTTCGAAGATGGCGCCAAGTATCCAAATCTTTTTAGGTTCAAACAAACAAAATTACCTAAAAAGCTAGCATAAAACGTTAACATGCTATTATAAGAGACGTTTGCATACTTCTAAGATGGTGCCAAGTATCTAAATCTTTTCTAGGTTTGAACAAACAAAATTACCTAAAAAGCTAGCATGCTAATATATGAGACGTTTGAGTAGTTCTAAAATGGTGCCAAGTATCCAAATATTTTTAAGTTCAAACAAACACAATTACCTAAAAAGCTAGCATGCTAATATAAAAGACGTTTGCATACTTCTAAGATGGCGCCAAGTATCCAAATCTTTTTAGTTTTAAACAAACAAAATGACCTAAAAAGCTAGCATAAAACGTTAGTAAGCTGTTACAAGAGACATTTGCATACTTCTAAGATGGCGCCAAGTATCAATATCTATTATTTTTTTAGGTGTGAACATAGAAAAATTGAAAAGACTAGCCTAAAACGTTAGCATGCTAATATTAACATGCTAAAATAAGAGACCTTAGCAAACTTCCAAGATGGCACCATGTATCAAAAACCATGATTTTTAGATTAACATACAAAATTAAATAGTAAGCATAAAATGTTAGCATGCTAATATAAGTGACGTTTGCATACTTCTAAGATGGTTTCAAGTATCCAAATATTATTAGGTTCAAACAACATTACCTAAAAAAGCAAGCATAAAACGTTAGCATGCTAATGTAAGAGGTGTTTGAATAGTTCGAAGATGGTGCCAAGTATCCAAATCTTTTTAGCTTCAAACAAACAAAATTACCTAAAAAGCTAGCATAAAACGTTAGCGTGCTATTATAAGAGACGTTTGCATACTTCTAAGATGGTGCCAAGTATCTAAATCTTTTCTAGGTTTGAACAAACAAAATTACCTAAAAAGCTAGCATGCTAATATATGAGACGTTTGAGTAGTTCTAAAATGGTGCCAAGTATCCAAATATTTTTAAGTTCAAACAAACACAATTACCTAAAAAGCTAGCATGCTAATATAAAAGACGTTTGCATACTTCTAAGATGGCGCCAAGTATCCAAATCTTTTTAGGTTTAAACAAACAAAATTACCTAAAAAGCTAGCATAAAACGTTAGTAAGCTATTACAAGAGACATTTGCATACTTCTAAGATGGCGCCAGGTATCAATATCTATTATTTTTTTAGGTGTGAACATAGAAAAATTGAAAAGACTAGCCTAAAACGTTAGCATGCTAATATTAACATGCTAAAATAAGAGACCTTAGCAAACTTCCAAGGTGGCACCATATATCAAAAACCATGATTTTTAGATTAACATACAAAATTAAATAGTAAGCATAAAATGTTAGCATGCTAATATAAGTGACGTTTGCATACTTCTAAGATGGTTTCAAGTATCCAAATATTATTAGGTTCAAACAACATTACCTAAAAAAGCAAGCATAAAACGTTAGCATGCTAATGTAAGAGGTGTTTGAATAGTTCGAAGATGATGCCAAGTATCCAAATCTTTTTAGCTTCAAACAAACAAAATTACCTAAAAAGCTAGCATAAAACGTTAGCGTGCTATTATAAGAGACGTTTGCATACTTCTAAGATGGTGCCAAGTATCTAAATCTTTTCTAGGTTTGAACAAACAAAATTACCTAAAAAGCTAGCATGCTAATATATGAGACGTTTGAGTAGTTCTAAAATGGTGCCAAGTATCCAAATATTTTTAAGTTCAAACAAACACAATTACCTAAAAAGCTAGCATGCTAATATAAAAGACGTTTGCATACTTCTAAGATGGCGCCAAGTATCCAAATCTTTTTAGGTTCAAACAAACAAAATTACCTAAAAAGCTAGCATAAAACGTTAGTAAGCTATTACAAGAGACATTTGCATACTTCTAAGATGGCGCCAGGTATCAATATCTATTATTTTTTTAGGTGTGAACATAGAAAAACAGAAAAGACTAGCCTAAAACGTTAGCATGCTAATATTAACATGCTAAAATAAGAGATCTTAGCAAACTTCCAAGATGGCACCATGTATCAAAAACCATGATTTTTAGATTAACATACAAAATTAAATAGTAAGCATAAAATGTTAGCATGCTAACATTAGCATGCTAGCACGTGACTAGATAAAGAGTAAATACCCAAAATGCACTATTTGAAGGTGTAAACATACAACATTACCTAAAAAGCTAGCATAAAACATTAGCATGCTGACGTAGGCATGCTAATATAAGAAACGTTAGCATAGTATCAAAATTCATGATTTTTCTGTTTATAAGGCTCATAAAAGAAGTCATATATATTTAATTTTTTTCTAAATGTAAAACACTTCCTTGTGGTCTACATAACATGTAATGGTGGTTCTTTGGTCAAAATGTTGCATAGATGATGTTTTACACATCATCTTCAAGTCGGTTTTCTGACAGTCGCTTCCGGATGCGCCGTTTTGTGGGCGCTCTTATTTACGTGGCTCACCTTCGACAGCGTCTTCTCCCCGTCATCTTTGTTGTAGCGGTGTAGCATGCAAGGACGGGAGTGGAGGAAGTGTCAAAAGATGGCGCTAACTGTTTTAATAACATTCAGACTTTACTTCAATCAATAATGGAGCAGCATCTCCTCATCCGGAAACAACAACAACAACAAATGTGTCCCGTGAAAAACCGTCCGATAATAACTAAAGTTCCTTGGTTAAATAATGTAAACTCACTACACCGGTATGTTTTAGCTCTTTCATGGCGAGTTTACTGACAGATATAAGTAAGAACTTTACACTACTTTATATTAGAAATGGCAACAGCGGAGGATGAATGTCCCATAACAAGAAGATAGAGAAAAAGAAGAAGCTTATCGACTACGGTGTCTACACGGACTACAAAGGCAGACACGCAAAATTTTTCAGGATTTATGCAGATCCCAATTACAAATCAGCAGGTACCAGAAGGTAAGAAAAGTTGCTTTTGCCTAATATTGCGAAACAAAACGCCAGATAAAATGTCTTACCTTATACACACACACCATAATAATACTCATATGTTTAATGCGCCGACAATCCAAAGGGGTGTGGCTTCATAGCTTACCAAAGTCATACTAAAACATTTTGATACATTTCTGAGTGCCGTGTGTAATGTTCTATATTTCCAATGGAACATATAAAATGTTGGTGTTGTTTACTTGAGTCATATTGCAATCATAGTGCAGCCTGCACGTATCACTTATGTTTGACGGCCATCTACTGGTCACACTTATCATTACACCATGTACCAAATAAAATTGCTTCGAGGTCGGTAAGCAAAACCAGAATTATTCCGTATTATTAGGCACACCAGGTTGTAAGGCGCACTGTCGAGTTTTGAGAAAATGAAAGTATTTTAAGTGCGCCTTATAGTCGGCACTGCAAAAACTGAAATCTAAGTAAGATTAAATATCTCAAATAAGGGTGATATTTGCTTATTTTCTGTCTGATAAGATAATTCTTCTCACTAAGCAGATTTTATGTTAGAGTGTTTTACTTGTTTTAAGGCAGTGGTCCCCAACCTTTTGTCCCACGGACCGGGGGGGTGTTTTTTTTTTAAAATAAAGAAATACAATCATGTGTGCTTACGGACTGTATCCCTGCGGACTGTATTGATCTATATTGATATATAATGTATATATTGTGTTTTTATGTTGATTTAATAAAAAAAAAAAAAGTATATATATTTTTTTTATTTCTTGTGCAGCCCGGTACCAATCGGCCGGTCCGCGGACCGGTGCTTGGGGACTACTGTTTTAAGTGTTTTGGTCCTAAATGATCTCAGTAAGATATTACAGCTTGTTGCTGAGATTTTATGACCTATATTGAGTAAAACATGCTTGAAACTAGAATATCAACTGTTGCAAAGCTGTGTCATTAACACTCACAAGTATAAAACTACTTTTTTAAAGTAATAATTTCTTACTTCAAGCATGAGAAAAAAATCATGATGCCGAGTCAAGCTAATGGCACTAGCATTTACTTGATTTAAGAACATTTTTCAACAT